>NC_077233.1:213295273-213571048 GCF_027887165.1 Monodelphis domestica | reverse complement strand
GTATCTTCAGTTTATATCCTTATAGGAAGATAGGGGCAGCCAGGTGGTGCAGTGGATAGAGCGCTGGGCCTGGAGCTAAGACTTGAGTTCAAATTCATCCTCAGACATATACTAGCTATGGGACCCTGATCAAGCCATTTAACCTTGTATGCCTCAATTTCCTAATATTCAAAATGATGTGGAAAAGGCAATGGCAAAACACTATCTTTTCTAGGAAAACCCTAAAACCAATCAGGAAGAGTCAGATATGACAAAAAAGTGACTAAACAACAGTGGAAGACTTGATGATAAACATGCAGACCTACTACAAGGAGGTGGTTGGGGTTAGATCAGCTGATGAATTGGCATTGGTCCTATGCCCTGGCCTCCACATAGTCGAACAGAAAGATTCCTGGATTTGGAAGCAAAGGACATGGATTAGGATGTTTCTCAGCCACTCACTAGCTCGTTGTGTGCTCATATCCACATCCTTCACTTCTCTAAGCCTCAGTTTTCTCTCCTGCAAAATGAAAGACTTGCAGAGATGATCTTGAAGGTCCCTTCTAGGCCTTACAGTCTAAAGCTCTGCAAGGAGGAAACAATACTGCCTGTGCAAAGCCTCAGGGAGATATACTATCTCAAGCTTTACAGACAATAAAAAGATTGAAAATGGAGACAATCCAGAGACAGGCAACAGAGATGAAAGAGAAGAAGGGAGGGAGAGAAAATGAGCAGAGGAAGGTATTAAATATTAAAAAGTAGAACTTCTCAAAGATGGCGGGTGTCTCTATTTGTGCTTTTGATCCCTTCAGCAACTTGCCACTGTGGGCAGCTGCTTCCTTCCCTACAGCATGTCCCTAGAGTAGCCATATTTACAAAATATAGGAGATGACTTGCTTTATAGCAAAATAAAAACAAGAAAACCAACTCATATTCTTCTATGAAGTCAGCTCCCCACAAATGGCATATAGCTGCTTCGGCAGCATGACTCACTTGTTATAAGAGGGGATGTGAATAATCCATTCAATTTGAGGAACTACAGCAGGGTTATTGATGAAGCAGCATGTTTCATCAACTTAATTTGGAATATATTCAGGACTTATGAATTTAACATCCGTAATTTAGAAGGAAAAAAAGGAATTAAATGCCATTGGCTGAGTGTTCTCCTCTCAATCAATGAAGCCTTTGAGTCAGTGCCTGAAAATAACTGGTACATTAAGGTGTCTTCTAATTCAATTCGTTGTCACAAGATTTTATTAAATGCACGCTTATATGCAAGACTGTGGGTCATGATGACAAAACCTAAACAGTTCCAGTCTTCTCAGCAAGCAAACATCCTCTTGGGGAAATACCATATGTTAATAGATAAGTAAATAAAAGGTGGTTTGAAGTGGACCAGCAAGTGGGGGTGTGAGGGAAGGCTTCATAGAAGAGGTGACCTGCCCTACCCCTTGAAAGAAGTTAAGGATTCCAAGATTTGTTCCAGGTAGAGAAGAGAGGAAGTTAGTGTGTGTAAATGAATGGAGGCAGGAAATGCTGAGTTCATTTCTTTTCATTGTACAAAATTGTAGGAAACAATGAAGGAGCTAATTAGAAGGGAGAAGTCAAAAATCTCAGATGCAGAGGGAATGATCACTGAGACAATCTGGAAGAGATGAGAAGAATTTGGGAGCAAGAACATAAGGGGAATGGTAAAGTCAAGCCTGGAAAAAGGGAGAACAGGAGTAAAGATGTAAAGTATTTTTCAATTCTGAAATATGATCTCAAACCTATGAAATTGGCAAACATAACAGAAAAGGAAAAATGATTAAAAATGCAGGAAGGGATATGAAAAATAGGTATACTATTACATTGTTGGTGGAGCTATGAAGTGGCCCAAGCTATTCTGGGGAGCAATTTGGAACTACATCCAAAGTGCTGTGAAACTGTGCTTACCTTTTGACCCAACAATACCACTTCTAGGTCTGTATCCCAAAGAGGCTAAAGAAAAGGGTGGCAAAGATTTGGAAACTGAGGGGACATCTGAACAACTTATGATATATGATTGTGCTGGAACCTGTTTTATAAGAAATGTTTTTAGAAAAACCTCGGGAGACTTATGTGAACTGATGCAAAGTGAAGTGAATAGAACCAGGAGAACAATATCAATATTTTAAGGATGATCAGCTGCAAAAGACTTAGCTACTCTGATCAATACAGTGAACCAAGATTAATTCCAAAGGACTCAAGCTACCCATTTCCAAAGAGAATTAATGAACTATGAGTGCAGATTGAAGCATATATTTTTTAAATTTTCTTTATTTTTCTTGCTTTTGTTTGTTTGTTTGTTCATGCAAAATCTGTGCATAAGGGCAGCTAGGTGGCACAGTGGACAGAGTGCCAATGTGGAGTCAGGAAGACTCAGGTCCTGAGTTCCAATGTAGTCTAAGAAACTTTCTAGCTGTGTGATCCTGGGCAAGTCATTTGATTTTGTTTACCTCAGTTTCCTCTTCTGTTAAATGAGCAGAAGGAAAAGGAGACCATTGTAGTATCTTTGCCAAGAAAACCCCAAATTAAGTCACAAAGAGTTGGATATGAATAAAAAAACTGAACAAAGTGAAAAAGTGTTTCATGCACCTTCACATGTATAATTGATTTCATATTATTGCTTGCCTTCTCAGTGGATAAGGGAATTTTTGAGAGAGAAAGAAAAAATCTAGAATTCAAATTCTTAAAAACATAGTAAAAATAAGTTAAAATTTAAGAAAAGATATAGAGAGTTTTTGAGATGTGAAGTTGGTGAGATCAGACAATTCAGATAATCTGAGTTTCCTTAGGAGTTTAGAAGACGACATTATCCATTGAGAAAATGAGTGAGATTAGATAACATAGATTCAGGGTGTAACCAGCTCACAGAGATGTAATTGCTTCCTCTAGCAGTATGCTGTAACATAAAAATAGATAGAGAAGGAAGATGGTTGGAGAGATCCAAGTTAGTGCTAGGACAAGGGATGAATAGTGCTATGACATAAAAGCAAGGATCAAGAATGGATGACATTGTATAGTTCAGTCAAGATTATAAAAGAGAGTAAGTGGCAGGTAGGTGGTACAGTAGACAGCACATTGGGCTTGGAATCAGGAATCAGCTTGATCTTCAAATCTGACCTCAGACACTTACAGGTTGTATGATTCTGTTGGCCTCAGTTTTCTCATCTGTAAATTAAACTGCAGGAGGAAACCACTCTAGTATCTTTGCCAAGAAAACCCCAATATGGAGTCACAGAGAGTCGGATCTGACTGAATAATAACACCAACAAGGTGAGGTGGTAGAGAGAAATAGGATACCTGAGAGGAATGGAGTGATTGGAAGTCATGGTGAAAACAAAAAAAGATAAATTTCAGAAGGATAAGCCAAGGGGAGAGATGAAAGAACAGAAGATTATGATTAAGGAGGTTTGGATTATAGACAATGTGAGTCCTAAGGTGGATGTTTTTTGGGGAAATAATGAAAGGAAACCACAATATAGCACCATTTAAGGATTGCTTTGTGGTTGCCTTGTTTTATGCCCTTTTAGTCTATCAAATCCATATGAATTAATTTCACCATTCACTTGTTCATTAACAAACATTAATTGCCTGCTATATGTAAAATACTATGATAGACACTAGAGGAAATGTAAAGATAATTAAGACTTGGTTCTCCCCCTTAAGAAACTTACATTCTTCCAGTTTGTAAAGATATATTAAAATGAAATATATTAAAATGGCCCCAAGCTTATAAAAAGAATATACTAAAATTAAAATAAGGTTTTTTTTTTAATGGAAAGGAAATCTGAAAATTTTCCACCAGAAAAATTCACCTTGACTCTCAAGACTTAGAATCAAAATAGTAGCTAATATTCTAGGTACCACACTGGGCACCATAGGGAATGAACAAGGCCTAGGGCTCATGCAATATCCTCTTTCCCAACCCCTCAGCTCCAACTGGTTAGAATTGAAACTCAACACAGGTGAAAGTTAAGCTTTGGAAGGCAGCATTTATATATAAAACAACTTATAAGTTCAATTCCCAAGTTGATTGGGGGAGTAGAGGAGGTAGGAAAAAGGGAGGCAATGAATTTAAATGTTAAATATCCTATCATTGTCTTTCCAATGTCTACAGTAAAGAATCAAAGAAGAAAAGAGCAAGTTTCATTTTCAGGAATAGATGAACAAAAAATATATATTTTTCCATAAAATATTTCCTTTTTCCTTTTCCTCAGTTTTATATTTATTTCTGAATATTGCTTTTTGTTTTCCTTGATGATCTGAGAGAAAGAAGAGATTAGGCTTTAGCAGGGATGTAAAGAGACTATAAAAAGGACCAGGAATGCAAAGCTTTGCCACTAGGTTGCTGATGTCTGGAGAGAAAAGGAGGAACCTCTATGGTGATGGAGGGTCAGGGGACCAGAGTTGTGGGGGGTGAATCTCTTGTTATCTTTTGATCCTCCCCTGCACCAGCTCACTCTTTTGCTCGGTTCTGAGTTGCCACTCTTAGGGTCCTATTGTTATAAAGACCTTCTTCTGGGTTTCCCCTTACCCTTCAACCCTTCTGCAGTGGCACAGACCTGATTTTCTGGGAATGGGTTGCCACCTTTCCTGGCACAATGATATCCATGATTGGACTATCCTCTGGTCTGTAACCTCCACTGTATCATCTTTCTCTACCCTTCCCTTCTCCCCATGGATTTATTTGTTTGTTTTATTTTTAACTCAGGATTAAAGAATTAGTAGTTTACAGCATTAATTATAACTAACCCCACCTCCCACATAGCCCCAAGCTCCTTTGAGGTCTTGGATCCCAAAGGTTGAAAAGAACTAAATGCAACTGTTCCCAATAGCAACCATGCTAAAATAAATAGCTACTGGTTCTTTGGTCTGTTAATTCAGTTAGGAATATTCTTAGGGTGTTATGAAAAAGTAACCTTTTAAGCTGCTAAGAAAAATAATTATGAAGGATTTTTAAAAAGCAACTTTGGAGGTAAAAGGAAGTTTTTTTTTAATAAAAAGAAAAAGATTTAAAAATATTTATTTATTTCTAACATTTAAAAAAATGTTGGGTTCCTTCCTCCCCAACCCATTGAGAAGGCAAGCTGTGTAATACCAATTATACATGTAAATCATGTAAAACACATTTTCATATGAACCATATTGAAAAAAATAAGAAAAGTAAGAAAAATAAGAAAGAGGAAAATAATATGCTTCAATCTTTTATTTGGAGTTCATCATTTCTCTCTTTGAAGTGGAGAACATAAAAAAAGAAAAGAAAAGGATTCCTAACCTACTTGATTAGAATGGAAATGTAAAAAAAAAAAGAAGAAAAAGAAGATAGTTTCCTAATAGCTACTCTACTAAGGAGAACCATTGGGTTGAGAAGAGAATAAAAATTATTAGAATTGAAACTCAACAGAGGTGAGGACATGGTAACAGAATCACTAGTGACCCTCTCTGAATTCAAGTCAACTGACCACCATGAATTCTATCCCAGGATACTGAAAAGACTTACAGGTAAGAAACCAGAACAACTATTAGAAACCATTCTGGAACTATAGCAAATGTGAAAGTTGTAGCTAAACTGTCAATGAAGAGACAGTCCAATTTTTCTGAAATGAAGAGAGTGGACTTTTCAAGAAATGGGCCAGGAAGCTTGACTTCAATATGTGATAAATATCCAAAATGGAAGACCAAAGGAAGGTGATAAGCATGCAGAGAAAAGTTGATCACTGAGAGTCAGCATGAGTTTATTAAGATCAAATTATGGGGAAGAAAAGATTAAGTCATGGCAGACTAACAATTATTTTTATAAAAATCATTATAGTACATTAATTGGGGGCAGCTAATTAATTTAATATCATGATTTTTAAAAAAGGAATTGTTAGTCTGCCATGACTTTATCTTATTCAGTACTTTACTAGTGAGTTGGATAAAGTTAAATATGGTATGACCATCAAATTTTCAGATGTCAGAAGGAAGAAACTAAAATAGTGGTTCTGGCTATGATGGTGCACACCTATCATTCTTGGTTTGTTTGAGTTCTGGAGTTCTGAGCTGAAGTAGACTACACTCTTTCAGGTATACACACCAATTCAGGAGCCAATATAGTGAGCCCTGGGAATGTACAGAAGGGCATTAGCCTTCCTAAAGGAGGAGTGAACCCACCTAAGTTAGAGATGAGCAATCCAAGGCTCCTAATGGTTGGGTCATTAATGGCCACTGCACTTCCAGACTTGATGAGATATAGAGACCCAGTCTTAAAATAATAACTTCCTAGATAACAGAAATTTAATTTTTAAAGATTTCCATAAGCAAGAACAATGAAGCCATATTTTACAAATGAAATTTAATGAGAATAAATTAAAATCTCTTAGGCTTCCAACTCAGAATGAACAAAGACCGTAATTACATGACAGTCAAGGAATATGTGTGTGTGGAGAAGATAATATTTTCTTAGACTGTATTAAGGGGAATACAGTTCAAAATGAGAAAAATGCCAGTCTTGTTCTCCTGTCACTTAGTCAGATCACTTCTGAAATATTTTATCCAGTTCTGGCTACCACATTTTATATAGGATAGAGTATGCTCAGAGATGAGTAACCAGGATGCTGAGAGAAATTGCCCTCACATAAAGGTCAGTTGAACAAATGTGGGAGGCTTAGCCCAGAAAAGAGAAAATATAACTATCTTCAAATGTTTGAGAAGTTCTCTTATGAAAGAGGGGTTGGATTTGTTTTGTTTAGCTCCAGAGTGAGAGTTGGACCAAAGGATGGAGCTTAGACTTAATAGAAGAAATTAGTTTCTAACAATTATCTCTGTTAACAAGTAGAAGATGCTCTGTCAGCTAGTGAATTCCTAGTCAGTGGAGGTCTTCTAACAGAAGCTAAATGACTAATTGGGGATATTGTGGATAGATTTCATTATTTAGGAGACCTCTGAGATTCTTTCCAATAATAATGTTCAATGATTCTATGGACCTATCCTGTAAATTTAGGATAGATTAGATTTGCATACAACATAAATGATAAATTGCTTATTGGCCTTCAGTCTTCATTTCAGCAAAGCCCTTCTAAACTTCCAGAAAACATCCATTCTTCAAAATCAGGTACTCTGTCTATTGAGGGTGAATTGCTCTTAGGACTCTATTCTGCATGTTGAATGAGGGAAAAGACTCAAAATACAAATTAAGTATGAATGCAAGGGACTTCTACAATGTCAACGGCCTCATTAAAGTAACTCCTGAATCAACAGGGATTGGAGATCTGTTTATTAACAATGACATTTTGCTGAGTGGCCCCCAAATGCTAACTAGACCAGAGGCAATTTTAGTCAATTATTGGAAGCAGAAACACAATGTTTTTGAACTAGAAGGGACCTTCAAGATGACCCAGTCCAACCCTTCCTGTTCACTGTATAGACCAAACCAATTGTGGCCCAGGAATGTAAAGATTTGCCCAAGGCTATATAGCTAATTAATGGCAGACCCAGGACCAGAGCCCAGGATTTAGCTCCCATTCTAGGACTCTTTCCATAATTCCTTACTGCCTCTGACTAGCTCAATATTTAGGCTTTGTGAGTGTTACAATATCCTGCTAAATCAGGTGACTTTGGTCACCTAGAAATTAAAGTGGTTAGATTAGAGGGTCTCTAAAGTCCTTTCCTCCCATACAGTGCCAAATTCTATGATTAAAATAAAGCATAGCAAGTACATTGTATATTTCAACTGTGATGGAAGACCATCTAATCTAATCAGCTGAATTTATTTTTTTTTAGTTGAAGAATGCATTTAACAATCTATTGTTGGGTTGATGAAGTGCTCCTAAGATTTAAATGTCAGGTATTATTAGTAGCAGTTGTGATAATTGATGCTAATAGCTGTGTCTGCTTCCATTAGATTTAAGCTCCCAAAGAGCAAAAACTGGGGCTTTTTGCTTCCTTTGTCCCTGCTACAGCCTGATACAACCTGTGCTCCTGAAGCAAGAACTGAATACAGTGATGACTGGCTATTTGGATGCCAAGTCCTCAGAGGATATTAGCTAAAATAGAGCTAAAAACCAAATGGCTTGGCCAAGTAGTCTGTCCTAAAGCTTTAATAATTAAAAAGGAAAACCTCCAAGTGCAGTCATTTTGTTCTCTTGCAACTGAATTCATTTCCCTTCCCCTCCCTGCTCCCCCTTCAGTTTTAAAACTAAGTCAAAGTCTTGGTTAGGATCCCAACTCTTACCTAATGTACTCAGTGTGGGCAGTTGGGGAGGAAAAATTTTAATGACATCATTCTGAAAATGGCAATGGAGGAGACATGCTGGAAAAGGATTGTGGGAATGAGAGAGAGGGAGACAGACAGACAGACAGACAGACAGACAGAGACAGAGACCAAGGAAAGGAGGGAGAGGGAGAGGGAAAGAGGAGAAGAGAGTTTGATGTTTTTTGTTTATAGAGAGATGATGATCAAATATATACATGCACATAACACATATATTTATAGATATATATGGCAAAGCATTCTTAAGCACAGTCTGATTTTGATAGCCCCCACATTCCACTTCTGTGGTTGACTGTCCTGGTCTCATGTTGTCTCTCTCTTTTTTTAAATCTTTACCTTTTGTCTTAGAATCAATACTATGTATTATTCCTAAGGGAGAACAGTAGCAAGGGCTAGGAGATGGGAGTTAAGTGACTTGCCCAGGGTCATATAGCTAGGAAGTGTCTGAAGTCGTATTCGAACTAAGGACTTTCCATCTCCAGGCCTGGTTCTCTATCTGCTGAGCCACGTAACTGCCCCTGTCTCATATTTTCTCTTAAAAAAAAGTTTATCTAGGTATTTTTCCATGGTTACATGATTCATACACTTTCCCTCCCCTCTTCCCTTCCCTCTCCCAGAGCCAACAAGCAATTCTACTGGGTTATACTCATTCAATACCTATTTCAGACCCTGGGACACTAGAGCTGAGTGGGTGGAACAATTTCCCAGTACCTCTAAAGTCACCCCTCACTGAGAATCATTTTTTTGACCAGTGTTATGTGGGAGAATTGAATAGGAAGTACTTTGGGTAAATGGATGTACTGTAATGGTATTTTCCTGAATTAGTTCCAAGAAAGGGAAAAACTAGAATTGAGGTCAATATAGCTTTCCCCTTCTTTTAGACTGATCTCTGAGGTGAGTGACAGAAAGACAATATTGTGAGGGGGACGACTTATTGCTACTCTGTCTATTAGAGCACAAATCCTAACAATAACAGTAGCAGTGGGACTCACACTTCTAGTGCACTTTGGGGCTTCCAAAGTGCTTTTCTACACAATAACCACTCTTTTTATTCCCATTTTATAGATGAGCAAACTTCCCTCACCCAACAAGGTCCCAAAGCTAGTATTTCTCAGAATCAAAACCCAAATTCAAGTCTTCAGTATTAATACTAGGACTAGAGAATTCTTCCTAAGACATGGGAACCAGTCAAAAAGCATTGCCAATAATTGTGGTATCCAAAGATGCAAGTAGGGTAAAATAATATGGTTATTGGATTGGATGTTTTTGCTTAATTGTTATTCTTTATTTCTACAGAGGATTTATTCTCAGAAGAGAAGGTTGAAATGACTATTGAAAGGCAAAAGGTGTCAATATTTGAATGAATGAATGAAATAATCGTGCTGCCCTTTATGGCAGGATAAACCTATAATTCTGGATATGGCAATAGTTCCGAGACACCGCCTCATCACTCTAATGCAGGGGTTCCTAACTTTGGGTGCATGAAAGTAGGTTTTAAAAATAGTTTCATAATTGCATTTTGAGATAATCAGTTTCCTTTGTAAAACTATGAATTTTCTTTTATGCATTTAAAATTAGTATTCTGAGGAGTCCATTGGTTTCACCAGCCTGCCACAAGGTCCATGACACACACAAAAGGGGAAAGAAGGTATTTTCCTTAAAGACCCAAGATATGACATTCAGCCTCTAAGACCAACGTGTACATCCAAACTCCCTATGGCCATGTGGAAGCTGGGATCAGGGTGGCGCAACTGGGGCTCTGTGCTAAGGCACAATTTTTAGAGGGATTGCTGAGAGCAATTTCTGTCCTTCGGTAATGTATAAGCAGCTGAGCTTAGCACTAAAACAACACCAAGTTAAAACAGAGAGCTGCCAGCTGGTGGCTCTCTCACCCCAGCTTAGCTCTCTCTTGATCCTCTCCTCTGTCCCTTTCTCAGCAGCCTCCTGATATTCTGGAGCTGCTGTCACACCCTACCCGCCATCACAACCAGCCCAACGGAACTGAGGGCATATTTCATGTCATTTGCCTCAGGTACATTTTGTACCATTTGTGCTGGCTGCAAAAATGAACAGCCCCCTCTCTTGTGCTGCCTCTTACATCGAGCGTGCCCATGTTTACAAAGCAGAGGCAAGAACTGATTATAATTCAGTTTAAAGAGCTCACGGAGGTTTCTGTAGCACATTCTAAAAAGAAAGCAAAGAAACAAGCCCCCTCCCACTAGTGTGTTAGGTAGGATATTATAATAGGCATTTACAAGATGGAGAATGTTCAGACTTGCTCCCAGAAATTATTCAACAGCATCAGCCATTGCACTAATAGCTTCATATTTTAAAACCCTATAAAACAGTATGGGCCATTTTTACTTCCGAAGGCTGTAGAGGAGAATAATCACTAGCAATGCTGGTGCTCCACAATTCAAGACTGGATTTGCTTCTCCAAAGAGGCAGCATCCTGAATGGGGACCCATCTACTATTCTTGGTTCTGTCACAGGCAACTGTGTGACCTGGAGGAAACCATTTCCTTTCTCTGGACTTCAAGTTTATATTGTTACGGTTCAGTTACGTTTGACTCTTCATGACTGTTTTTGAGATTTTCTTGGCAAAAATAGTGGAGTGGTTTGCCATTTCTTTCCCTAGCTCCTTTATTTTACAGATGAGGAAACTGAGGCAAACAATGTGAAATGATTTGCCCAAGGTCACACAGCTAATGTGTCTAAGGCCAGATTCCAAATAGGGAAGATGGGTCTTCCTGACTTCAAGACTAGTGCTCTATCCACCGCATTATCTAGCTGCAAGTCTATATATCTGATGCAAAACCAAGCATTGCTAAGATCCCTCCCAATTCTGACACTCTATGATTCTAGAATACATAATGGTGGGAGGGGGATTGCAAAATAGAGAATCTGAAGTGGAAGAGCCCTCACAGACCATCTGAACTAACTTCCTCACTCTAGAGATGAGGAGCCTGAGAACTTCTGAGGTTGAGTCCAAAGTAGTGTAGGTGGTAAATGACAAAACCAGGATTTGAACTCTGATGTCCTGGCTCCAAGTCCAATTGAATTCTACTGGATAGACTCTATCTCCTGACTCTGTCTTTGTATTGGATGCACCCCTTGAGTGGAATGCACTTTCTCCTCACACCTTCCTCACAGGCTCCATTTCTTCCCTTAAGACATTGCTATAACACCATGAAGTCTTTCCTGGTTTCCACTCTCTCCTGATCACTAGTGCCTTCCCTTCCAAACTCCTTGCATTTAAATCCTTTATATTTATATTTATTAACTTTATATTTCTACTATATGTATTTCTATATGCACTTGTCTCCCTCATCAGAATGTAAGCTCTTTATAAGGAGGGATTATTTCATTCATTCAACTTGTGCTCCCCAGGCACCAAGTAGACACTTTACAAATATTTATTCATTACCACATTATTTTGCCCCAGAAAACAAAATAAGAGAACTAAGAAAAGTGTATGGAAATTTTAAAAAGGCGAATTTAAGCGCTTGATGTAAAGAAAACCTACCTAACAATTAGAGCCAACCAAAAATCAAATGGATTTAATAATAACAGTGAGAGTTTGTATAGCACTTTAAGTTTAACAAAGTTTTTTTTTTTACAATTTATTTCACTTGATATTACAATCTTGTGAAGTAACTTCTATTTTTGTCCCCATTTTGCAAAAGAAGAAACTAAGATTGAGAGAGAGGTTAAATAGCTCAGGGTCACACTGATATAGGAGATATCTGAGGCAGAATTTGAACTCAAGGTTTTCTGACATTACTTCCAACACTCTACTGCACCATCTAGTTAGAAAGTTGTGGGCTAAGGGCAGTTAGGTGGCTCAGTGGATAGAGTGTCAGACCTAGAGTCAGGAGAAACTGGGTTCAAATCTGGCCTTGGATTCTTCTTAGCTGTGTGATGCTGGGGAAGTCACGTAATCCCATCCGGCTAGCCTTTACCACTCTTCTGCCTTGGAGCCAGTACTTGTATCAATTTTAAGACAGAAGGTAAAAGTTTAAAAAAATAAAAAAGAGGGTTGTGGGTTCATCTCACTAGAGATGTTGAAGACTAAATGTCTACTTGTTAGAATTGTTATAAAAGAGATTCTTATTCAGGTATATAGATTGAATTAGATGGCCTCAAAAGTCCCTTTCATATTGAGGGTTGGGCTATTCTCTTAAAGAAATCTCTATGCAAATATGAAAGGTATCAGGAATACTGAAATGAAAAGGAAGCAAAATCATGCCTGTAGGCATCTTATCTCTGGCTGGCTTCCTTTAAATCTCTGTTCATTCACGTGTGTACAATGATCAGCAAATGTTTATTGAGTACCATTATGTGTAAGCTACAGTCTTAAGCATTATGTGATTTACACAAATGCACAAGATAAATATCTTGCATCCTAAAACACAATCTAGAAGGAGAGAGATAACATAAACATGGAACAATGGCTAACAATCTAAAGACAATCAAAGGTAATCGCCAAATGAATGCTATGAGCAATAAGATCTCTAAATAGGACGGAAATGGAAATATGATGTTCAGTGGGTTGATATATCCTGAACAATGTCAGTGGTGAATGTGAAGAAATCTTGAAAGATTTCTTTGAGATAATTAGAAGCAAGGAAGTAAAACAAGAATAACAAAATATACAGACAGTGATTATGTAAAAGGGAAAATACATATGTAAATACACAGACATGAATGGACAAAGCAAAATTAAAAGATAGGAGAAGTTAAAAGAACACACAGAGGAAGCTAGGTGCCTCAGTGGTTAAGGTAGATAGAGTGCCAGACCTGGAGATGTGAAGTCCTGGGTTCAAATTCAGTCTCAGACACTTCCTGACTATGTGATCCTGGACAAGTCACCTAAACCCAAGTGTCTAGCCCTTGCAGCTCTTCTGTAATCAATCGATTCTAAGACAAAAGATAGGGGTTAAAAAAAAAACATGCAGAAGGAGTGACTGAGATTGTAATGGACAATGTCTAACATTTGAGAAATGCTTGATTTTGTCAGTTTATAGGCTGAAATACATGTAGTCATATGTAAACATTTGTAATACGTTTGACTGGATTTGTGATTAAAATTGATGCTCATGTTAAAGTTGATTTAAAGTAAATGATTAAAAAGGCAATGTTTCTTCTCCATACGTCCTATCAACAGCAGCAGCCAGGAAGAGAAGGGATTTGGGGAAGGAAGAGGACTGGATCCAACTGATGAATCTGAGGGAAGTCAAGATAATAATGGAAAAGAGTCCAAGAACAAGGGAATTGGGATCTCACTGGGGGTCAGTGACATAGGATGAGAGACTGTGTGAACCTTTCAAGGAGAGAAAAGAGACCAAATGGTCTTCAGCATGGAGACAGCCTGCTTCTCCCCTGCAGTTACAGTCCTACAAAAGAACTCTAATAGTTAGAATTAGACGATGCCCCCTGTGTAGGAGCAGGCTTAAAGGGAAGTGACAGAGGTATGAAATGAGAGGTTGCAGCCACGCTCATAGCAGAGCTGACAACAGGGGGAAGAAATTAGATGGCTCAGAGGAAGAATTACTGCCTACTCTGAAGTTACCCTCAAGGGGAGGTTTGAATCTGAACTCTTGGACTGTGTTTCTTTGAACTCTAATATTGGTCTTGTCTGCAAATAACCGAACAGTTTGAACCCGAACTCTTGAATTATTTCTTTGAACTGTGGGCTTGGTGTTGCCTGCAGATAAGAGGGCCATTTTCCTGTGAGTGCCTGAATGGTGTCTTTTTGAAATCCAAGGCTTCTGGTATGCCTGCAGACAAAGGGGATGTTGGAATCGGAGCTACTGGATTGTGTTTCTTTGAGTCCTAGTTTTGGGGAGATACCAGAGTAAATGAAAAGCCATGGTCAAGAAGGAGATGAGTGTACTGGTCATTTAATAGGATTGGTATTTTCCCTTTTTTTCCTGTTTTTTTTTTAAACCCTTACCTTCTGCCTTAGAATCAACACTGTGTATTGGTTTCAAGGCAGAAGAGTGGTAAAGACTAGGCAATGGGGGTTAAGTGACTTGCCCAGGGTCACATAGCTGGGAAGTGTCTGAGGCCAGAGTTGAACCCAGGACCTTCCATCTCTAGACATGGTTCTCAATCCTCTGAGCCACCTAGCTTCCCCCTTTTTTCCCGTTTTTAATGAATAAAGAACAACATGTCATTATTTCATATTTATATAATTGAATTCCATTGTTATAGAGGAGGGATGGGAAGGGGGCAGAACTTTTCATAGAGTGAGGAATGAACCAGTCTGTAAGGAATTACCACAAAAAGACAAAAGACTGGGAAGAGAGGCAGCAAAAAACCTTAAAAAAATTCCATGGTTCCTCTGAGACCCCTTTGGTTTTGAGTGGAACATAATCACCAGGGTAGTAGTTCTTAGGCATTGTCATAAATTCATTCATTTCACCAGCATTTATTAAACACCTTCTACATGACAAGTATCTTGCCAATCATATTTTCCAAATTATTAGAAAAAGTGGTTTGCAAAAAACTATGGAAATTTAATAGCCTCAAGCAATTTTCAACAGAAATAAATACAAACAGCTCATGCCTTTTTATTATCCTAAGACAAATAAAAGTTATGTAACCACATAATAAGATCATCCAGCGAAATCCGGTTTCCTGTGAACACGATAAGCTTATTGTTCAATGAAAGTAACCAGAGTACATTACATGAAATTAGCAAAGGAGAAATTCAATATAGGGATTAAGATAGGAGATGTTGTTTTTATTTATTTTTTTTTTGTAAGAAACTTTTCTTGCCTTCCGTCTTGGAGTCAATACTGTGTATTGGCTCCAAGGCAAAAGAGTGGTAAGGGCAAGGCAATGGGGGTCAAGCAACTTGCCCAGGGTCACATTAGCTGGAAAGTGTCTGAGGTCAAATTTGAATCCAGGACCTCTCATCTCTAGGCCTGACTCTCAGTCCACTGAGCTACCCAGCTGCCCCAGGAGGTGTTGTTTTTAAGAGAATTGTATTGAGATCTTTTTATATTGCTGAGATTTCCCTCAATGTCTATTTCCCCCTTGAAATCCCTTATAACAAAGGCACTTTTTTAAAAGAAGATTTTTAAAGCCATCAAAATCAGACAACACATAAAATAGGAAATTCATTTTTATAATATTTTATTTTCTCCATTACATGTAAGAACAATTTAAAATTTTTTTTAAATGTTGAGTTCCAAATTCTCTCCTTCTTTCTATTTTCTCTTACCTCCCTCAGACAACAAGCAATTTGATATAGGTTGTACATGTGATATCATGCAAAATATATTTTGATTTTAATCATGCTGTAAAAGAAAACAGATCCTTCTCCCTCCAAAAAAATCATGAAAAATAATATGAAAAATAGCATACTTCCATCTGCTTTCAGATTCCCTAAATCTTTTCCCCAGAGGTGGATAGCATTTTCATCATAAGTCTTTTAGAATTTTCTTCTGTTATTGTATTGCTGAAATTAAGCTGTCATTCACAGTTGATCATCATTTAATATTGCTGTTACTGTGTATAATGTTTTCTTGGTTCTGCTCACTTTACTTTGTATCAGTCCATGTAAGGCTTTCTAGATTTGTCTGAAATCATCCTGCTCCTTATTTCTCATGGCACAATAGTATTCCATTACATTCATATACCACAACTTGTTCAGTTATTCCTCAATTGATTGACATCCCTCCAAAATAAGAAATTCTTTTTTTAATTGAAAATCTTTAATTAATTAATTAAGAATATTTTCCCATGGTTACATGATTCATGTTTCTCCCCCCCCCCCCATAGCCAAAGAGCAAGTCCACTGTATTACATGTATTATTGATCAAGACCTATTTCCATATTATTAATATTTGCAATAGAATGATAATTTAGAGTCTACATCTCCAATCATATCCCCATTGAACCATGTGATCAAGCAGTTGTTTTTCTTCTGTGTTTCTACTCCCACAGTTCTTTATCTGGATGTAGATAGCGTTCTTTCTCATAAGTCCTTCAGAACTGTCCTGGATCATTGCATTGAGGCTAATAGAGAAGTCCATTACATTCAATTGTGCCGCAGTGTATCAGTCTCTGTGTACAATGTTCTCCTGGTTCTGCTCCTTTCACTCTGCATCAATTCCTGGAGGTCTTTCCAGTTCACATGAAATTCCTCCAATTCACAAAATAAGAAATTCTTAAAACAAATTGTATAACACAAGTGTTTACAAGTTTTTCAAAAGTTTTTTTGACTAAAGCAGCTCTTGACACAGTTACATGCCCTTCTAACTCCTTGCCTTAAGGATTTTTTTCTACTGTACTATAATACAGGCAGAAGGGGAAGGTGAATTGATGAGGAAGCATTTGAGGCATCAAGCAAGCTTACGATTTGTATCTAAGGCAACAAAGCCAGGTGACCAGGATTATGGAATTAGTGCAATAGGAAATGTATTAGAGTACTATGATGGCGTTAATAGAGAAGAATTGCTTTCCCCCCCTACAATGATGGTAGATGGTAGATGAATCTGTGCTGCTTTATTCAGGCAATGTTGGACTCCATATTGAATATATATAGGAGATAATCATCATAAGACGAGGTGATGTGGTATAGTGAAAGGACTGTTGGTCTTGGAGTTAGAAATTAACGTTCTGAGCTATAATATTATAGTTGCTTCTGCAAGCTTGCTAGTTAACACTTAGCTCATTTCAAATTTGAGTTTCCACATCTGTACAGTGAGAATAATGATGTTTGTAGGACTCACTTTGGGGCAGCCAGATGGGGCAGGAGATAGAGACCTAGGTCTGAGGTCAGGAAGATTTATCATCACGAGTTCAAATCTGGGCTCAGACATTTACTAGTTGCATGTCCCTGGGCAAGTTGTTTAACCCTTTTGCCTCAGTTTCCTTATCTGTAAAATGAGCTGGAGAAGGAAATGGCAATCCACTCCAGAATATTTGCCAAGAAAACCTCAACTGGGGCCA
Source organism: Monodelphis domestica (assembly GCF_027887165.1). Lineage (NCBI taxonomy): Eukaryota > Metazoa > Chordata > Mammalia > Didelphimorphia > Didelphidae > Monodelphis > Monodelphis domestica. The sequence goes on along the minus strand of NC_077233.1, from coordinate 213,553,830 downwards.
CAAAGCTCTGATACAAGTGAAGAAGTACTCACCTCATGGGATTGCTATGAGAAAGGGATTGTAACCAGGGGTGTTGTGAGACTCAAGTGATAAAATGTATATAAAGTACTTCTCAAACCTTAAAGTGCTGTATAAATACCAGTTAGGTTGTCATTAGTTTACACAGTTACCAGGCCTTCCATCTTTTGGTGACTTCATTCCCTAACCTTTTACTGCACTCCTGTTGAGTTCAAATAATGTTTATAGAGCAATATTGTGTTGTACTGGTAAATGCTTAACAATTTTTGTTCAGTCACTTTCAGTCATGACCAATTCTTCCTGACAGCCTTTGGGGTTGTTGTTTTTTGGCAAAGATACTGAAGTGGTTTGCCATTTCCTTTTCTAGCTTGTTTTACAGATAAGGAAACTGAGGCAAACAGAGTTAAGTGACTTGTCTAGGATCACACAGCTATCCAAAGTCACATTTGAACTCAGGAAGTTGAATTTTTCTAATTCCAAATCAGACTCTATCATTGCACCACTTAGCTATCCTTTAACAATTATTCTTGGGGGAGTGGGGAGGCTATGCAAATACACTTTTGCAAACCAGTTTGAGCTGGCTCCAGACACTCCAGATTGCAATAGACTTTAGACAGATGAATTTCCAAACCACCTAGAACAAATAGAAATGTGTATCTTATTTTGCAATAGTAATCATTCTAGTTTACACATGTATTACACTTTGTCCTCATGAAGAATATCCATTAACTCAATCCTATCAACTCTGTGAAATGAATAGGATTAGGGTCCTTATTTTCATTTTAAGAATGAGGAAACTGTTTCAAAGGTCTTAAATGACTCATCCACAGTCACTTAGCTTCATACCCTGGTCATTTGATTCTAAAGCTACTATTTTTGTCAACTCTCCTAGATGGAGAAAATTCCATGGATAGAAAATACCAAGCATTCCTCGCTCTCCTATTCCATTGTTTTATCACCTTGATAGTAAAAAAAAAACATTTTACATGGAAACTCTTAAAGATCAGATCAGTATATAACTATGCTTGCTATAACTATAACTTGCTATGGTGTGGTGTGTCAAGTGTCCTAAGATTTTGCTGAAGTGACATTGTAAAGCTCTCATTATATGTTGAATTTCTCAAGTTAGAGTTATTTATATACACTGCTGTTTGGTGATAGGGGTTGGCTTTATTGATGATGCTGATTTGGGAGTATCCAATGACTGTAATAAAGAAACTGTTGAAATTATATTACCCAATTCATGTACTCCCAATATTCTACAGGGGTGTTAGAGAGATAATTATGTTGTTTAAACTGTTTGCTACAGTGGTATATTCCAGCATCTCTAAAGAGATAGATGCTAATGGGGCTGCTAGGAACCCAATTATTAAAACTCCTCCTGCTGATCAGGAACCAGGCAGAAAGCTTAAACCTTTCCTGGTTTATTTCTTAGGAAAAAATGATGATGCCATTGATAGAAATGCCATAGTGTTTTATTCATAGTTGGCAATCATCTCTGTTGAATTGTCTTGAATGGTTATTGAAGCATTAAATTTGAAACAGAGAAGTGAGGAAATAGAGATTTTGGAGATGGCCTCTGTCTTTCAGAGACCATCCCTTTAGGACAATGTACAGATGTAATAGAAATTTCCCATTAGAATATAAGCTTTTTGTCACATGTGATTATTCCATTATTTGCATCTCCATCACCTACCATAGCATTTCGCATACAGCAGATGCTTAATAATTGCTCGATGATGGCTTGATATCACTGGGCACATAGCCTTTCAAGGTGACAGAAATAGAGAGAGAGAAGTTTAGACATGAGAATTTGTGAAGAAGGCAAGATGCCCATGAGGAGTTGTGGAAAAGCAAAAGAAGACTGAGACTAGAATTCATGAGAGAAGATGGAGATTGAGACAAATATTTTGCAGTCATATACACTGCCTTTGTCTTCAGTGTCACACTTCTTGAAATGACTGGCCAGTCTTAAACATGAAGGAAAACAATAGAAATAGCTGATCCATTGGGGGAGGGGGATGGATATCCCTGATTTTGGATTCATTAGTACCATACAAAACAAAACCAATAAAAACACAGAATATTAATTACAACACAGCACAGGATATTAAAGAGAGTAGGTACTCAGTAAATATTTGTGAAAGGAAGGAAGTTGTGAACTGAGTGGCAGCATGATCATTTCAATATACCTTTGAAGAGCTAATCTGATTGGATGCCACCCAATAATAAATAAGATCATAAAATATTGACCATCTAATTAAGTGATATAGATATAATTTTATGTGTACTAGATAATAGGTGATAAATTTCATGGAAACCTTATATTTGCATCAATATAATTAATTACTTCAGGATATTAAAATTTTTTTAGATGCCCCACCATGACACGAATATATTCACCATAACCACATTAAGTAGTAAAATTCTGATTGCAGATAAAAATGGTGTTCAGACACTTAATTCACTTTATTCCACATATTATAGTCAGATGGTACAGCGAATAGTGTTCTGGCCTTCAGATTCAAAAGAATTGGGTTCAATTCCTGCTATAGACACTTATCAGCTGTGTGACAATGTGTAGGTCACAGAATCTCTCTCAATTTAAATTTCCCCATTGTTAAGTAAGGATGATAATAGGATCTGCCTCCCAGAGTAATTATGAGGATCAAATGAGAGAACATATGTAAAATGCTTTGCAAACCTTAACATGCTATATAAATGCTACCTATTATTACCTAAGATTTAGTCTCCAATCATGAATCACTTGAGAGATTAGATATAATAGATAGCACTAATTTATTGGAATCTATTTTTTATATGTGTGACCACTGATCACCACTGAAGATTAGATAATATTCCTAAGGCACTTAGCTATCCAAATTAATATTAGAAATCCTAACCATTCTTCATGCCCTTCAATGAGGAAGCTCATTTATTTTTGTTTTGATACAAGAAATAAAGTAAGTTGCCTCAGAATTCTAAGGACCTGACTTTGGAGTAACAATACAGAAATCTAAGACATGATTGAGCAGAACAGCTGAGATCTGCTTGTCCTCATATTCTTTATCACCATATGTAGGACAATGAATATAATTAGTGAAAGTAGTGGCTTTAAACAATATGGGTTTCAAGAGAATTGGCTAAGATAAAAGAAGTTCATTTGGAGACCAATAAATAATCAACAACTGGTAACAAAGACAAAGAACTGATTGTGAATGCTTATGATATCTCAAGGAATACAAAATCTTCCTTAATATATGTTAAAAGAGATATTTAGGTTTTTTTCAAAGCTCTTAATTATGTAGTATTTGAAATCATGTGCTTTTTATGTAACAGAATCAGGAGTGGCTGGGAGACAGCTCATACTGCTACAGAGACCTGATTATTAAATTTTCCATCTGAGCGTTTACACCTCTAAAATTGGCAAAGGTTACAAATCAGGTCTATATACTCTTTTATTGTTTTGTTGACTGTCTAGACTTAAGAAAGTGATGGAGAAAATAATAATGAATATTAAACTTAAAAATGTGTCCTGCTTGTATTTTCCCCCCAGGAGAGTAGGTTGTTAAACATTTACCAGTGTACTCTTAAACAGATTTGTGTTTGGAGAATGAGTGTATTTTTCCATATCTTCCAGAAGACTTTAGGATAGGATAGACATAAGTGAAAGTGATCTATTAGGGGTCCATGCAGAAGAATGCACAGATGTCACCAAGCATAAGGTCTTGCTTTCAAAATGAAAGAGATGGAGAGACAGAGAGTCAGTAAGGAGAACCATGCTACCATGGGTTTGTTTCTTTCTCTAGAGCCAAGGAAGGCTGGATGAAGATAACATGAGGATAGTCTCTTTTCCCTCTCTACTCTTTCTAAACAAAGCCTTATGCAAAAGATATTAGTCACAGAAATGGGCTATAGTGGATACCCCTTCATATGTCACTCAAAATGGATGCTGAGCCAATAACTAATTTTTTAACAAAATCAAAATACCTTTATTATGATGTGTTTGTTGTGCTTGCGGTTTCCTAATATCCCTCTTTTAAACCCATACCTTCTGTCTTAGTATCAATTTTAAGACTTAGCTATCCAAATTAATATTTGAAATCCTAACCATTCTGCATGCCCTTTAATAAGGAAAATCATTTGTTTCTGTGTTTGATACAAGACATGAAACTCCTTCCAAACTCCAAACTAGAAGGATGTCAAAAGCCCATACTTCTCAGAAGAATCATGTCAAATATTTATTAGTAAAATAATTTGGCTCTGAGATTTTGTTGCTGTTGAAAATTTCACAGAATGCTTTCATCAATCAACGAATGACTGTCTGCTATGGAATTGTCAATCTCTTATAGACTGATTGGGAATATGAAAAGTAGAAAACATCTCCCCTGCATGCCATGTGGAATATGGAGATTTATTTTGAATGAAAGCACTAGTATAACCTATAATAGACCATTTACTCCCTCAGGGAGGGTGCACAGGAAGAGAGGGTGAGAATCCAAATCTCAAAATGTCAGAAAACAATTTTTTAAAATATTGCTACATGTAATAAAAATTATATATATACATGTATATCTGCCTATATCACATAATCCATATTTCTGTTACATATCATATAATAATGTTCATAATTATGTGAACGATTAGAATTCAAAAAGATCCATGTGCTCTAGAGGAGTGAGGGAAGACTTCTTGGAAAGGAGTCTTGAAGCATGAACAAAACAGGAATAGGAGACAGAGGTGAAGGCGAGATATTCTAGATGGGGAACCAGATATGTAAACAATAATGAGTTATGTACAGTGAACAATGAGAGGATCATCATGCAAAGGTTTCACAGAAGAACAAGTTCAGTAAACAGATGCAAATTATGTTACAGAAAGTCTTAAATAAATGAACATGAAGTCTAATAGGGTCCCTATATGAAAAGGTAGTAAAGCTGGAGAATGTCACAAAGCCAGGTTACTATGATGCATCCATATTCTTATTGTACTTGTCTAGTGGGAGATAGAATCAAGTCTTATTGAAATTCAGAGTCTTTACTCATTTATTTATACCTCCTTTAACACTGCCTATTTTCTCTCATAAAAAGAAATTTAAACAGTTTGGTTTACTTTGATCTTCATAAAGCCACATTATTTTCTACCCAGAGATTTGCATTCTTAAAGATGATTCAAAATTAATTATGTAGTTGATATCTTATAGTTATTCCTTTGTTGTCCCTCTGTAATTTGTCATATTAATAGTAAGCGAGAACTTATTACAGTGCTATGTTAATAATAAATAGGAACATAATAGAAAATGTATGTTAAAATGAAATTTCTGCATATGAAATTTTTTAAAATTCAGAATAAAATCATATAGAAAACATTTATAAATAGAAAAAATTTATAAATACTTTTGCCTACAGTTCAATTCCTAATCTGGGTCTCTTTGAAAGTTCTGAAGTAAAATTCTTGCAGTAGTTACCAAACAGCAACTATTATGCTCATAAGCAAAAATCTCATCCCAATTTCAGGAACTCTAAAGCAGGCACGCATTAGGGTTGATGTTCCCCTTGTTCTCCTTACTGAACCTTGCCTCAGGTTGCTCAATCTGAAATTTAGTCTATACTACCTCCATTGGATCTCTGGTTCTTAGATGCACACACACACATAAAAAACCTGCTAAAGAAAAGCTATATTCATTTTTTAATTGATAGAAAATTGAGTTTGCACCAGTTCTCTGCCTTCTCAAAAGGATAGGGAAGCAGATGAGATCTGGGATTATATTGCTATGCCCAGATGAAGAAGTAACTTTACTGATTGAGACTGACTTCTTCCTTGCAAATTTTAGTTGGGATTTAAAAACAAACCCTTACCTTCCACCTTAGAATCTATAATGTGTATTGGTTCCAAGGCAAAAGAGCAGTAAGGGCAATGGGGGTTAAGTGACTTGCTCAGAGTCACACAGCTGGGAAGTGTCTGAGGCTAGATTTGAAACCAGGATCTCCTGTTTCTAGACCTGTTTGTCAATCTATGGAGCACCCCCCCCCCCCCCCCCAGCAAATAGTCATAGAGGATTACCTGGATGACTGAGAGGTTAAATGACTTGCCTGATATAACCAACATTATGTGTCCACGGGAAGGCTTGAACTCAGGTTTTCCTGGTTCTAGGGCTATCACTGGATCCACCCAGCTATTCTCCTACTCATAATAATATTTGAAAATTTTCTAATTATGTCACAGTGGAATACAGATGGAACCTTTACTGAGCAGTTACATTGTCTCAGGCACTGTGCTGTGTGCTGTGTGCTAGAGAATCATAGAAAATGGACATTTCTTGTTTTGAAGAGCTTACATTCTAGAGATAATACATAAAAAGGATTGCTGGAAATAGGGAACAAGTACCTATAAGGTAAGAAATGATAAGAGGGCTAGCTAGGGTTTGGGCTAGATAAAGCAAAGCACTCATCTATCAGATCGGTGTGTGTGTGTGTGTGGGGGGGGAGTTCTAGTTTCTGGGATAGAAATGGACCAAAAGGGAAGCTGTGGTGGCGAGCCTAAAGGAAGTCGTGAGTGAGAGGTAACCAGTAAGAAATAGCTGCATTTCATGCTAATCAGTCCCCAAAAGGAGCATTTTTATTACAATATAGATAAGGACATTCCTAGAACTTTTTTGTGAAAACCAATAATCCAAAAGATGGAACATTTTCTTTTCTTTTGTTAGTTGCTCAAGCTCCTATTTCGTGCCAGGAATTCTACTCAACACTGGGGAAATAAAAAGAGGCAAAAGACAGTCCTTGAGCTCAAAGAGCTCACACTCTAACGAGGGAGACAACAAGCAAACACTTAAAAACAAGCTCCATACAGAATGAGTAGGAAATAGATGAAAGGGAAGGCATTAGAATTAAGAAGAGCTGGAAAAGACCACTCTTCTCCTTTCTCCCCTCCTCTCTTCCCCTCCCCCTCCCTGCCCCAGTATCCTCCCCTCTTCTTCCTCTTCTCCTCTCCTTTCCTCTTCTTGCCTCTATTCTGTAATGGTGAAATTTAGAAGAGAAACTTTGGGGAACAGAGAGGCTTTTCCAGTGACCCTCACACTAGACTGCATAGGGAGCTGCCCACAGGACCAGTTCTACTTATATTCTATTCTATATTTGTTATATATAATTCAGAGAAGAGTATGAGTGTTGGTAGTAATATAAATAATAATGATAACAATGTCAATAATAACTGGTTTTTACATAGCACTTTAAGGCTTGCAAAGCATTTTACAACTATCTCATTTGATCCACACAACAACTCTGGGAGGAAAGAGTTATTATCCCTATTTTACAGATGAGGAAACTGAGGCAGATGAGCATTGAGTGACTTGTCCAAAGTCGTACTGACATGGGAACTGTACCCCCAGAAACCCAGGTGAACTATTATCAGAGAAACTCCCTTGCTCCCTTACATCCTCATGACTCTGAGCCCAAAAATACCCAATGACCCTCTTAGGGTCCTGAGATGACTATCTTCCTTTGATCATCCTCTAGATTTAAGATGGACAGAAAGATGCACTTCAAGGCCATACCTTGATCCTATCAGACATCTGTTTGTTCCCTAAAAGTAAGGAATCTTTATGTCCCCAGGCAGATGATCACTCCACCTTGCCAAATGCCTGGCTGATGACTAACACTGTTCTAAAAAGTATAAAATCCTCAGAACTGATGTTGTCTGGGGGACAGCCTTTCCATCCATGCTGTCCTCACAGGGAACAGCCTTTCCATTCATGTTGTCCTCCCAAGGAACTGCTCCCCATCTTGCTGTTCCACCTTGCTATCTTCCTGGCCATTCTCAACATTACTTTCTAAATTAATAAATTTCTCTTTTTGTTTTTAAGCTAAGTTTTGGAGTCTTGTATTGTTGCAAAAGGTATCCTTCCTGAACCCCAGTGGTACACATCTGCACCCCAATAACATCTTGGTGCCCAATGTTTTTGGCTCTCCTGAAAGCTACTTCTATACCCTAGATCATCCATGAGGACACAGCTTCTCAGGTAGGAAAGAGACTTTTTCTTTGACTCCTGAAACCCCCATCTTTTGGGAGATATCTTTGGGAGAACTCTTTCATGCTCCCTCTCCCATCGGCCCCAGATCAGTCTGGCCGCTGGATTTTGGGGTCTATCGGCTTCCCCTTCTGATACTGGAAGACATTCTGGTGTGTGGGAAGTCTCCCGCCAGTTTTAAACAGAGTGCTCACCTCAGTGTTAAACTGAGTGCTCTTGGTCAGGCAACCTCTGTGGACACATAATTGTTGACCCTCCAGTGTGGAATTGGCCATTCTGCATCTAAATGGGACAGAGACAGAGAGTACCCCAAGATTTCCCTTTGGGGTATATACTTAAAAATTGGAAAAAGTTGTCACTAAACAGCTTAAAGAAAAAGCAACTAATTTCTTTTTGTAATGTTGACTGGCCAGGTTACATCCTCAGTAAGCAAGAGGCATGGCCTATCCATGGCACCCTAAAATTGTAATACCATCCTCTATTTACAATTGAAATTTTTTTTTTCAGTCTGAGGTCAAGCCAGATAGGGACTAGCCAACCCAATTAAGACAAAGGGAGAAGCATGCTTGCAGACCTCTCCTGTTGGGAAGAGATCAAGTCTAAGCAGCCTGAGAGAAAATTCAGTTGGATTTTTGTTTGTTTGTTTGTTTTCTCTCATGTTAAATAGGTGAGCAACATCAAGGGGAAAAAAATGAGGACATTATCTTTTGATACCTAACACCACGTGGCAATTGGACATATTTTATGGACAGAAGCCACTTATCTCTAAGCTTTTATCCCTCCACTAGGCTCTCAGTTCTCCAAACTCTACTCTTTACTTGGATTTTAAGGCAAGGGCCCGCCGAGAAATCAAGGCAGAGATGGGGAAAAGAAACCAGGAAGCTATCAGTTCACTGATCAGGTTTGCCTTCCTCCTCTACTGCAGGGAGGAAGAGGGTTAATTCTGAACAGAAAGACAACTGGTGAGACACCCCTATTTTTAGGATTTTTAAATGTCTTACACTTTTAAAACTAAGGTTTTTTTCAACTTGTAGAACTTATTAATTATCTTCTTTTTTTAAGGTAAACAGGGAGAGAGAAAAAGATCTGATAAATTTCCTTTCCCTGTCTGCTAGTCAAAAGGAAGTAATGCTTAAATCTCTCTATTAGCGTTATTTATTGGTATCTTATTTCAAAATTGTGATCATGTATATGTGGGTTTAGAAAATAACATCCTAATTTTAATTTTGTCGGACAGTAAAATTTCAGTTTGTATAGAAAAGCCACAGATCAGTTTTGTAAAATAGGATTTTTAGCAGTATAGCCTCAAGAAGACTGCATTCCATCCTTATCTACCTTTTCACCATAAGAGATTTAAAGGGAAAAAAATGGGTTTAATTGTTTGAACTTGCCAAAAATGGGTTTTTGTTTAAAATTATCAAATGGTTTTCATCTCAATGGTTTTCATGCCAGTGTATTAAAGTTGGATTAAATTTATTATTACATTTAACTTCTTGGTCTCGAAAATAGATAATCAACCTGCTTGTCAAAAGGCTTGCTTTAAGGTTTACGGTACTTAAAAGGTTTCAAATCTCTAAATTTAAAATAGGTCCTGTAATACTAAATACTCTATGAACTTTTTTGAAATGTTATATGAGTTGCTGCTAAAATATGTATTTTAAGTATTGTTTGGATGTAAACACAAGCTCCTTATAAACTGTACTGAACTATAGATTTTGTTCAATACTCAGTGGTTACCTCAGTTTACCAATTTGTACTATGAACTGAAATTTATAACTGATGAGTACTATGCTAAAGATACAGTATTTCAATGATCCTTTAAATCAGAATTTTTTTGGTTACTGATTAGCAATTGAAGTGATACCAATTGGAATGTTTGGTTGACTTATGATGGTAAAAGCAAGTCAGAGAAGGTGAGAAGGTATGTTGGATTTGAATTCAGAGGAAAGAGGGACTTTGATCTAAAGTCCATAAAGCTTGAGTATAAAGATTTGTGAAGGAAGAATGGAAGTTGTGTTCTGCTTTTTAAGCAGAGGGTTTTGGAGAGAGAGAGAGAGAGAGAGAGAGAGAGAGAGAGAGAGAGAGAGAGAGAGAGAGAGAGAGAGAGAGAGAGAGAGAGAGAAGGTAAAGAGAACAGTAGATGCTCTGCTCTCATAATTGGATCTTTAACTTAGGGATAATTTCTAGAATTGATGTATGTAGTTTTGGAAAATCACAAATAATTCTGGAATTTCTCTGAAAATTCCTTGGAGAGATTCCTGACTGATCTTGTCTTAGTTCTTTCATGTGGCCCAAGGCCAGGATATGATCTAGCCCTGATTTGTATTTACTGTAGAGCTAATGAATTCAACTTTCCTGTTCATGCTTAGTGACTAAATTGTGATAAATTAATTATTGCCAAAATATGTAAGAATAATTGCTGTAATGTAGACTCATAGGTTTTAAGGACTCCTTAGAGAGGGCAAATGGTCAGAAAATCTTGTTTAAGGGTATGGAAATTTGTCTCTGGACTACTGATAAGCAGAATTTCTCTGAGCTATAATGAGTGAGACTTGCCTTTTAAGGAAAAAGAAGGCTTCTGGGATCTAATGGTGAGAAAGGACAGAGACTGTCCAGGGATGGTTACAGAGGCATATTCTGGGCTTACCTGGGAATGGACCTCTTCTGACCATCTAGGCTACTAATCCTTGAGTGAAACAATAATGGCATGAGCCAGTGATAACTTTGGCCTGTACTATGTGTCCCTTGGGATATGATGAAATATATTCCCTTTTGGGCCCTTTTCCTTCATGACAAATTCCTATAATCAGCACATAATACAAATTAGAAAATTAAAGTTTCCATTTCCCCAAACAACCTGTTAGGTTAATAATTGAACATTCTCAAACTGTTAGGGAACATACTTTGAGAAGTAGGTGAAGTTTATTAATTGATGGCTTGTATTTGTAGCCTTAATTTACCACAGTTGAAGTTTGGATCTTGAGCTTGGGAATATAGCTCAAAGTTTTCTTGGATTTCCCCCAGAATCTGGAGTAAAGGAATACATCTGTAAAATGTTGTTACTCTAGTGTTTATAGATGTTATAGTTAATGTGTACTTTGCAAAAGGATATTCTTTAACAGAAACATTACATACCAACTCTGCAAACAACTCAGGAACCCAATTTCCTAAAGGGATCTATTCCTGTCAGAAGATGATTTCTGAAGATGAAGTCTGTTGGCTAAGATACCCAAATGCAAATGTGTAATGCCAATTGCTATTGAACTAATTTTCTCTGTTTCTATCTGGTGTTCTAGTGTTTTCCCTAGTTCTGGTTTCTACACTTCTATCTTAGGGGCTGACTCTCCCCCTTGTGACCTGTCTGTCAATCAGGGGAAGCAGTCACTGGACATTCTTCACATCTCCAAGCAGATTCCCAGCTACCTAGGACCCAGGCATTCACTGAGGACATGTCCCTAAGACCCTGTGCCCACAGCCTTTCCCTCCCTGTAATCTTAACCCCTTTTACTTTAGCTCTTAACTACCTGACCATAACTATTTCTTTCCTTAAATTTTGGGTCTTCTATATTTTAAATCATGCATCCCAGCCTGAAGCCCTGGACAATTGCCTACAGTTAATACCTCTCTCTCCTAACGTTAGGCAGGGACAACTCTACACCCATTCTTAGCTCTGAAGACGTTACAGAAGACTGAAACCATCGCCCCTTTTCACTTACATATTATGACATGGGCAGAAACCCAGGTGAACTATTATCAGGGAAACTCCCTTACTCCCTTACATCCTCATGACTCTGAGCCCAAAAATACCCAATGACCCCCCTAGGGTCCTGAGATGACTATCTTCTTTTGATCATCCTCTAGATTTAAGATGGACAGAAAGATGCACCTCAAGGCCATACCTCGATCCTATTAGACATCTGTTTGTTCCCTGTAAACCTTAAAATTTCTTAGACTTATGAATGTTGGAAATTTCCCCATTGGGAAATTTCATACTTGAAAAAAATTCCTACTGATAGTAAAAACTCTATTGGAATATGAAACTCCTTGGCATAGGAGGATCCTTATCCTCCCTACTTAAGACTACTTTAGGACAGAAACCTTTTGCTAAACAATGGAAAGGGCTTTGACCTATGCTTAAGCATAGAACAGGAAGTTCTTTGAGTCATTATTGATTTTAGAATTGATACAATAGAGATACTTGGAATGACAGAACCAGGTCTTGGAAAATACAATCTCCACCCTACTCAGAGTAACAGGATTTAGGAAGGGCTGCAGCAAAGATCAAGATTTAATTATTTGAGAATATGACCTTCAACAGACATGTGCAAAGGGGACAGACCTCTGGGCGGTCCTGGGTTAAGCCAGAGCCACCATTGGCACAGGGGAGACATCGACAGTGATTGGTAGATGTGAGAACTGAGGGGAGGGAACTTAGATTGTTTGCTTAAAGATAGCGGAGTCTGAGGACTGAGGGGGTTGATGCTCTGAAGGAGGTCTGAGAGGAGAGAGGTCCTGGAGGGAGAGCTCCTGGAGAGGTCTTGAAGGAGGCTGTGGAAGGAGAACTCAGGAGGAGTCAGGAGAATTCTCTGGAAACATTTCTTGAAGGGAGGCTCTCTTGAAGGTGGAGCCTGAGGTTGGCATGAGAAGCCTTACCTAGAGAGATCTTGGGTGAGTGATAAAACCAACTGACTGATTTATCTCTTAGGACTGAGGTCTAGGCCTTATTGGCTTGAGGCCCTTCATTCTTATTCCTTTCTTACTTTCTTTCTTTTTCTATTGATTAATCAGTGTATTATAAATTAAATTTCTCTATAAAACCCAGTTGGCTTGGGCATATTCATAAATTGGGAATATATTCCCTGGTGACCATCTTATATTTATTTAAAACCAAGACACAGTAGAAAGCATATTTCAGCGGTCATAATTGTTATATATTTCCCTTGCTCCCAAACATTTTAATTATCACATTTTATGGCTGCCACTCTCTTATCTACAACTATTTAATGCTCAAAACTATTATAAATCTAACATCCCTAAAAGTAAGGAATCTTTATGAACCCAGGCAGATGATCACTCCACCTTGCCAAATGCCTGGCTGACTAACACTGTTCTAAAAAGTATAAAATCCTCAGAACTGATGTTGTCTGGGGGACAGCCTTTCCATCCATGCTGTCCTCACAGGGAACAGCCTTTCCATTCATGTTGTCCTCCCAAGGAACTGCTCCCCATCTTGCTGTTCCACCTTGCTATTCTCCTGGCCATTCTCAACATTACTTTCTAAATTAATAAATTTCTCTTTTTGTTTTTAAGCTAAGTTTTGGAGTCTTGTATTGTTGCAAAAGATATCATTCTGGAACCCCAGGGTACACATCTGTACTCCCATAACAATAGGCAGTAAAAATCTGAGAACTTAAAGTCAGGTCTTCTTTAATTCACAACCAGCACTGTATGCCTTTGCAGAGTAGATACATAGCAGGTATTTCCAGGCAAACTGAAGAATACTAGAGAAAAAGAATTATATTTAGGTAAACTTTTTTCTCAAAGAAAGATGAGCTAGAAACTGTCCTTATTCACTGGTATGCCCTAACAGGCTTCTTATACCTTTTTTAGAATATCAAGTTCTTCTGCTCTGTCAGTTGGACAATCAGATAGTTGAGTATCCTCCCAGGAACTGATTTCCTTTCCATTCCTACTACTACTGTTCCAGGTTAGAGCTTTATTAGAGCTTATCTGAAATATTTCAGTGGTTTCCAAAGTCTCTTCCATTCTTAGCTGGAAAAATGACTTCTCAAAGTGTTCTTATGAGGATGACTATCCAAATATATCTAAGAGTTATGGGTACCGGTGGTCCTAATACTTCAACAAGAGATACCTGGCAGACTCCAATTTCCAGTCATAGCTCCATTTGAGATATGAATTTAGAGGCATAGCAAAAGACACTGTGAAAGGCATATAAACAAAGATAATCAATCCAAAGTTGACAGTTTGCTCTTGTTTTTCCATTCATGCAAAGCTAGGAAGATTATGGCCTTTCTTTGCCTTGATTTCTTAACTTCATTCAATTCCTCTTCACAAATGCTGTAGGTGCATTTCCCCCCCAGGCAAGTAAACCATTCTTTTTCTTCAGAGTCAACTTTACTGGGGAAAAAGGAGTAAACACCAGCTTGTGTGTGTTATTTTAAAGAGCATTTCCTTTATCTCTAAACTGATACTGAAATTTGTGTTCCATCACTTTATTTCAAACCTTGAACAATGTCACAGATCTCAAATTTGGAAGGAACCATAAAGAAAGTCGAATAAAATTCATTCCTGAATAGAAGTCGCCTCTGCAACATGGTCATCAGTAGACTTCCAGAAATGTGTAACCTAATGCCTCCTGAAGATATGGGAAAGAAAAGCAGGTGAGGAAAACCACACATATAACGGGCACCCTTGGAAATATAAGGGTGGAAGCAGCTAAGCGGCTTAATGTATAGAGAGCCAGGCCTGACACTGGAGGTCTTGGGTTCAAATTTGACCTCAGACATTTCCTACCTTTGTGATCCTGGTGAGTTCCCTAAATCCCTTACCTGGCCCTTATCAGTCTTCTGCATTAAAAACAATGGAAAGTAAGAGTTTAAAAAAATTTAAGAAGGTGCCATAAAGCAAGAGGAAGGACTATGAAGTCATTTGCTTCCTGCAGGGAAGCAAATTTGTCTGACTTCACAACTTTACCCAGAGATGGCACTATTAACAAGATGTAAATGGTTTCTCCCCATATGGTTGCCTTCTCATTTGTTTATTTTGTTGGTTCTTTTAGAATTCATGTGTGTGTTTGTTTATACACTGTATCTTCCTGCCTCACTTGGGAGTCAAGCACTGTAGCCACTCCCAAAACCAATCCCTTGGCTAATTAGCATGGAAGCCTTGACCTACTTGCTGCCTGACCTGGGCTAGGCTGCTTTTCCTTAGGCAACCTGGTAGCTACACCACACTGGGGCTCACTAGAGTGGGGTTTGATTGAGTGTCTGCTCAGTTGCCTTTAGTTCTAATGCAGATTCAAATGTCTGAACTCGAGCAATCTACCAGTCTGCCATCACCCAGTAGCTGGGATTACAAGCATGTGCCATCATGCCGATGGACAGTTATGTTTTAAATTTATTACCAACGAGTAGAAATGCAGAAAAAAAACCTATGATTAATCACCTGTTCATAAGGTCATATGATTTGGGGTTTGGGTTTTAAAGGATTACTTTATTTCAAAAATGAATACAATGGAAATAGGTGATGACATGCATAACCCACTAGAATCGTTTGTTAGCTCCGGAAGCGGGGAGGGAAGATGGGAGGGAGAAAACAAGAATAATGGAACCATGGAAAGATACTTTAAATTAATTAATGTAAAAAAGAAAAAAAATGTAATGTAAAAAAAAGAAAAAAATTATTACCATGTTCCAATCACAGCCAGTCAGCATTGATTTTTTGACAGTTTCCATTCTGATATGAGGCAAATGGTTAAATAGGATATGGGAGGAGGTTCTGTTGTCCTCATTCGCTGACCTTTTGGGGCAAGTTGTATCTTCCTCCCTCTCTCTTGGATGTAGTGGGGTTGGTCAGCTTCTAACAAAAGAAGAAAAAAGCAGAATTAATGGTTTAGTTACCAGTTTAAAAAAAAGAACCAAGATTTCATCATCATTTAGATCTGAAATACAGAAGAGGGAGATATTCAAGTAGTCATTTTATCTTTGCTATAGTCTTCATTCAAACAATAAAAATTCAATAAAAGATTTTACTTAACTATCCCAAATTTCCAGAAAAATTTTAAAACATGATTCATAGATATGATGAAAATTGTCATTATTAGGCAGGAACAAGGAGGAGAATAATATAAAGCAGGTATGTTTTGTTCCTCCTGCTCATCTGTTCTTTGTCTATTCTTTCCTTAACTACAGTTTCAGGCTTCATTAAAAGTTATTTGTTATGTAAAGTAATTCCCTTCTTCCTAACATATGTAGTATTGCAGGAAGAATCAGAAATCAATTCAGAGGCTTTATGTATGTCAAAGTATTGTATATATGTATGTATGTATGTATGTATGTAATGTATGTAAAGTCTTGCTTTATGTATGTCAAAACTGATGCCTAAATAGGTGAAATGATTTATCCAAGGTCACACATGTTTCAGAGGCACAATAACAATCCAAGTCTTCTGATTTCAGCAAATGTTCTTTTTTGCTATATCACACCACATCTTGTCATTAATGGGAGGCATAAGGGTCTCTAGAAACTAATAATAAGCATAGCTTACATCCAAATAGTGATTTATGATTAGAAAGTATTTTGTATGAATTATTTCATATGATCCTAAGAGTAAGTCATTGAAATTAGATGTCTGCATGCAGATTGAAGCACATTTCTCTCTTTTTATTTTTATTTTTTTGAAAATTTTATTTAGTCAATTTAGAACATTATTCCTTGGTTATAAGAGGCATATTCTTTCCTTCCTTTCTCTTACCCCTTTCCATAGCTGATGCACAGTTCCACTGGGTTTTACATGTGTCTTTGATCAGAAACTATTTTCATGTTGTTGATGTTTGCACTAGTATGATCATTTAGAGTCTACATCCCAATCATATCCCCCTCGACCCATGTAACCAAGCAGTTGTTTTCCTTTGGTGTTTCTACTCCGACAATTTTTCCTCTGGATGTGGGTGGTGTTCTTTCTCATAGATCCCACTGAGTTGTTCAGGATCACTACATTGCCACTATTGGAGAAGTCCATTACATTTGATTGTACCATAATATATAGGTCTCTGAGTATGTTTTCCTGGTTCTGCTCCTTTCTCTCTGCAGCACTTCCAGGAGATGATTCCAGTTCCCTTGGAATTGCTCGAGTTTATTATTTCTTTGAGCACAATAGTATTCCATCATCAACATATACAACAATTTGTTCAGTCATTCCCCAATGAAGGGCATCCCCTCATTTTCCAATTTTTTTTTGCCACCACAAAGAGCACAGCTATGAATATTTTTGTACTGGTCTTTTTCCTTATTATCTCTCTGGGGTACAAACTCAGCAGTGCTATGGATGGATTAAAGAGCAGACAATCTTTTAGTGACCTTTGGGCATAGTTCCAAATTGCCCTCCAGAATGGCTGGATCAATTCACAACCCCACCAGCAATGAATTAGTGTCTCCACTTTGCCAGATCCCCTCTAACATTCATTACTTTCCTTTGCTGTCATGTTAGCTAATCTGCTAGGTGTGAGGTGATACCTCAGAGTTGTTTTGATTTGCATCTCTCTGATTATAAGAGATCTAGAACACTTTTTCATGTGCTTATTAATAGTTTTGATTTCTTTAACTGAAAATTGCCTATTCATGTCTCTTGCCCATTTATCAATTGGAGAATGGCTTGATTTTTGGTACAACTGGTTTAGTTCTTTATAAATGTGCATAATTAGACCATTGTAAGAGGTTTTTGACATGAAGATTATTTCCCAATTTGTTGCTTCCTTTCTAAGTTTGGTTGCATTGATTTTGTTTGTACAAAATCTTTTTAATTTGATGTAATCAAAATTATTGTTTTTACATTTTGCGATTTTTTTTCTAGATCTTGCTTGGTTTTAAAGTCTTTCCTTTCCCAAGGATCTAACATGTATACTATTCTCTGTTTACCTAATTTGCTTATAGTTTCCATCTTTATATTCAAGTCATTCACCCAATCTGAGTTTATCTTGGTGTAAGGTATGAGATGTTGGTCCAAAGCTAATCTCTCCTATACTGTCTTCCAATTTTCCCAGCAAATAGTGGGTTTTGGTCCCAAAACCTGGGATCTTTGAGCTTATCACAGACTGTCTTGCTTAGTTCACTTACCCCAAGTCTGTTCCACTGATCTTCCTTTCTGTCTCTTAGCCAGTACCAAATTGTTTTGATGACCACTTCTTTATAGTATAGTTCGAGATCTGGGACTGCTAGGCCTCCTTCCTTCACATTTTTTTTCCATGATTTCCCTGGATATCCTTGATCTTTTGTTATTCCAAATGAACTTTGTTATGGTTTTTTCTAATTCAGTAAAAAAAAAAGTTTTTTGGTAGTTCAATGGGTATGGCACTAAATAAATAAATTAATTTGAGTAGGATTGTCATTTTTATTATCTTAGCTCGCCCTACCCATGAGCAGTCAGTGTTTTTCCAATTGTTTAGATCTAGTTTAAATTGTGTGGAGAGTGTTTTGTAGTCATTCATATAGTTCCTGTGTTTGTCTCAGCAGATAGATTCCTAAGTAGTTTATATTGTCTCAGGTGACTTTAAATGGAATTTCTCTTTCTAATTCTTGCCCCTGTGATATGTTGGAGATATATAGAAATGCTGATGACTTGTGTGGGTTTATTTGGTATCCTGCAACTTTACTAAAGTTATTGATTATTTCGACTAGCTTTTTGGTTGAATCTCTAGCATTCTTTAAGTAGACCATCATGCCATCTGCAAAGAGCAATAACTTGGTCTCCTCCTTGCCTATTTTAATGCCTTCGGTTTCTTTTTCTTCTATAATTGCTACAGCTAGTGTTTCTAGTACAATGTTAAATAGTAGAGGTGATAATGGGCATCCTTGTTTCACTCCTGATCTTATTGGGAAGGCTTCTAGTTTATCCCCACTGCAGATGATGTTTGCTGATAGATATATACTGTTTATTATTTTTAGGAAAGGCCCTTTTATTCCTATACTTTCTAGTGTTTTCAATAGGAACAGGTGTTGTATTTTGTCAGAGGCTTTTTCTGCATCTATTGAGATAATCATGTGATTTTTGTCGGTTTGTTGGTTAATATGGTCAATTATGTGGATGGTTTTCCTAATATTCAACCATCCTTGCATTCCTGTTATAAATCGTACCTGTTCATAATGAATAAACCTCATGATCACTTGCTGGAGTCTTTTTGCTAGTATCCTATTAAAGTTTTTTGCATCTATATTCATTAAGGAGTTTGGTCTATAGTATTCTTTCTCTGTTTTTGACCTGCTTGGCTTTGGGATAAGTACCATGTTTATGTTGTAAAATGAATTTGGTAGAACTTCTTTGCTTATTCTGTCAAATAGCTTGTATAATGTCAGCATTAGTTGTTCTTTGAATGTTTGATAAAATTCATTTGTAAATCCATCTGGGGATTTATTCTTAGTGAGTTCTTTGATGGCTGGTTCAATTTCTTTTTCTGATACGGGTATTTTTAGGTAATCTATTTATTTGTCTATTAGTCTAGGCAATTTATATTTTTAAAAATATTTATCCATATCACCTCAATTTCCATATTTATTGCCATATAATTGGGCATAATAATTTTTAATGACTGCCTTAATTTCCTCTTCATTAGAAATGAGGTCTCCTTTTTCATCTTGGATATGATCAATTTGGTATTCTTCTTTCCTTTTTAAAATTATATTGACCAGTACTTTGTCTATTTTATTTGTTTTTTCAATGTACCAGCATCTAGTCTTGTTTATTAATTCAATAGTTCTTTGAGTTTCAATTTTATTAATTTCTACTTTGATTTTTAGGATCTATAATTTAGTCTTAATCTGAAGATTTTTAATTTGTTCACTTTCTAGTTTTTTAATTTGCATGTCCAATTCATTGACCTCTGCTTTCCCTAATTTGTTAATATATGAACTCAAGGATATGAATTTCCCTAAGTACTGCTTTGGGTGCATCACATAGATTTTGAAAGGATGTCTCGTCATTGTCATTTTATTCAATGAAGTTATTAATTGTTTCTATGATTTGTTCTTTAACTAACCAATTTTGTAGAATCATATTGTTTAATTTCTAATTAATTTTTGATTTGCGTCTTCATGTACCATTACTAATTATTATTTTCATTGCATTGTGATCTGAGAAGGTTGCATTTATTATTTCTGCTCTTTTGCACTTGTTTGCAATGTTTCTATGCCCTAATATATGGTCAATCTTTGTGAATGTGCCATGCACTGCTGAAAAGAAGGTGTATTCCTTTTTGTCACTATTTATTTTTCTCCACATATCTACTAACTCTAATTTTTCTAAGATTTCATTCACTTCTCTTATCTCTTTCTTATTTATTTTTAGGTTTGATTTATCTAGTTCTGATAGTTGAAGGTTCAGATCTCCCACTAGTATAGTTTTTCTATCTATTTCATCCTTGAGCTCCATTAGTTTCTCCTTTAGAAATTTGGATGCAATGCCATTTGGTGCATGCATGTTGAGTACTGATATTTCCTCATTGTCTATACTGCCTTTTATCAGGATGCAATTACTTTCCCTATCTCTTTTAACTAGATCTATTTTTATTTTGCTTTGTCAGATATCATGATTGGTAGCCTGCCTTCTTTTTATCAGTTGATGCCCAATAGATTTGGCTCCATCCTCTTACTTTTACCCTATGTGTGTCTACCTTCCTCATGTATGTTTCTTGTAGGCAGCATATGGTATGGTTTAGGATTCTAATCCACTCTGCTATTCACTTGAATTTTATGGTTGAGTTCATTCCATTCACATTCAGAGTTGTGATTACCAGCTTTGTATTTCCCAGCATTTTTTTCTACTCCTAGTCCTGTCTCTTCTTCTTTCATTATTTCCTTCTACACCAATGTTTTGTTTTTAATTGTTCCCCCTAACTCCCATCCTTATTTTACTTCCCTTTCTATTACCCTCCCTTCTTATTTCCCCCCTTATTTTCTTTACAGTCTTTTTAGGCTATCCCCCACCCTCTCACTCCCTGGTACTGCTTCTCTCCCCACCAGCCCATCTGTAACCTTTCTACTTCTCTATAGGGTGCAAACCAATTCTCTGCCCCAATGTATTGGACTGTCCTTCCCTCTTTGAGTCAATTTCAATGCACGTAAGAGTTGAGTATTTCCTATCTCCAACCTCTTTATCCTTCCAATGTATTGAGGTTCTCCCCCCTTCTGCCATGAGCTTATTTTTGACATATAAATTATCCCCTTTGGTTTCTTTTCCCATTTCTTTTAGTATTAACCTCTTTTTATAGCTGTAGTTGTATATATATATATATATATATATATATGCATATACACACACATATATGTATTTATGCATACATGTGTCTATATACATTTTTATGTCTTAGCATTTCATCCTATACCGTTTGTCACTTTTTCCCTCTAAGTGTAATTCTTCTACCTGCCCAGGTGATAATAACAATTTTTAAGAGTTACCAATGACCTCTTTTCTTATAGGGATACACATCATTTTAACTTAATGAGTCTCTTAAAATGTTTTTTTTTTTGCTTTGTTTTATTTTTCTTTTATCCCTATTTTTAAATTACCCTTTGATGATTTTCTTGATTTCTGTGCTTGGGCATAAAATTTTCTGTTCAGATCTGGTCTTTTCTTTACAAATGCTTGGAATTCTTCTATTTTGTTAAATGTCCATACTTTCCTCTTTAAGAATATAGTCAGTTTTGCTGGGTAGTTGATTCTTGGTTGTAGACATAGTTCCCTTGCTTTCCTGAATATCATATTCTATGCCTTTCTTTCCTTTAGTGTAGATGCAGTCAGATCCTGTGTTATCCTCACTAAGGTTCTATGGTATCTGTATGACTTCTTCTTAGCAGCTTGTAATATTTTTTCCTTGGTCTGATAGTTCTTGAATTTGACTATAACATTCCTGGGTATTGTCCATTGAGGACTAAGTACAGGAGGTGATTTGTGAATTCTTTCAATCTCAACTTTTTTCTTATTCTAGATTATTAGAGCAGTTTTCTTGGATAATTTCCTGTAGTATGATGTCCAGGCTTTTTTCTTTTGTCATGGTCTTCTGGTAGACCAATGATTCTTAGGTTGTCTTTCCTGGAAAAAATTTATAAATCTTCTGTCTTGTGAATGAGGTGCTTCATATTTTCCTCAATTTTTTCAGTCTTTTGATTTTGTTTTATATAGTATATTGTGAAGTCACTTGATTCTAGTTGTTGTATTCTGGTTCTTAAAGACTGGATTTCATCCATGGCTTTTTGGTCATCCTTCTCCTTCAGGTCTGATTTTCTTTGGAGGTCATCTTTTATTCTCTTTGCTTCATCTTTCATCTCCTTTGCCTCATTTTCAAGCTGATTGATTTTGACTTTCAAGACACTATTTTCTTGTTTTAGTTCAAGTGCTTCTGTTTCCAGATGACTTATCTTAGTTTTAAATTTCTTTTCCAATTGTCTTCAGTCTCCCTTAATTTTATTTTGAGTTCTTGTAGAGCCTGTATCCAGTTCACTGAGTTTTCTGTTTTTTTTTTTCTTGGTGTTCCCTCATCCTTCTCTGTTCCTTTTGCTCTTTGTTCATTGCCCATATAGAAGCTTGTCAATTATAATTTCCTTTTTCCTTTTTCTGTTGTTTGCTCATATTTACACCTTCTTTACTCCCTGCAGTTGCCTGAGCTCTTGCTCCTCTCAGTTTTTGTGGTTTTAGGCTTTTCTTTCCACCATCATCCTTGGAGCTTTGTCAGCAAATCTCTCAGTGCAGTTTTTGGGGGAGGGATGTTGGAGCTTGAGCTTCTCTGCCCTCTGGAAGCGTTGATGGGATTAAGTTCAGCAGTCTGTGGGGGATGGGTTTTGGATCTTGAGCTTCCCTGCCCTCTGAAGGCTTTGATGTGGTTAAGTCTGGCTGGGTTGCTGGATATACCCTGAGGCCAAAACCTTGGAGGGGTGGATATGGAGTGTCTCCACTGATGCAACTACTGCACACTCTGCCCTCTATGTTTCTTCTCTATTTGCTTCCCCACTGTTTGTTTTGGATACTCTGAGCCTGACACAGCTTTGCCTGTAAGGAACTCCCTCCAGACCAGCACCTTTGCCCACCCAGAGGTTCTAGCTTCCATTGGAGGCTTAGTGTTCTAGTTGGGGAAGGGGTCCCAGGACCTTACTTCTTCCTTCCCCTTAAACTGGAGTGTTCTCAAATTCTGGCTTTGGGAGGTGTACCTTTTAAGTTGAATCCAGCAGGAGCGTTCATTTGCTCTGTCTTGTTGTTAAGTCTGATTTTTAGTCCCCTAGGAGCATTTAGTTTGTCATTGGTAAGGAAAGACTTTCAGAGGTCTGAATGTTTCCTAACTCTATGCCGCCATCTTAACTCTGCCTCCCATAGACATAGACATAGACATAGACATAGACAGTCTTGCTGAGATTACTTACCCCATGTCTATTCCACTGATCCTTCTTTCTGTCTTTTAGCCAGTACCATATTGTTTTGATGATCAGTGCTTTATAGTATAGTTTGTGATCTGGGACTGCAAGGTCACCTTCCTTCACAATTTTTTTTCCTATTTCTCCCTTTTAAAAAAAGTGCCTAATACTGAAATATTTTTTGCATGTATAATGGATGTCATATTATTTGCCTTCTAATTGAATGGGGGAGAGGCTGAAAGGAAAGAACAAATTTCGAAATGAAAATAAAATATTAAAATGAAAAAAGAAATTAATAGTGCATGATAAAATGTTCCTTTGCTTAAGACAAAAAAATTGAATTTCAGAAAGGGAAAGCAAGTATTCTAAAGTCATAAAAGGTACAATCAAAGGTAATGGACTTCTCCATTGGTGTCAATGCAATGTCCCTGAACAATCTGCAGGGATCTAAAAAACACTATCCACAAGCAGAGGATAAACTGTGGGAGTAAAAACACTGATGAAAAGCAACTGCTTGACTGCAGGGGTGGAGGGGATATGACTGACGAGAGACTCTAAATGAACACTCTAATGCAGATACCAACAACATGGAAATGGGTTTGAATCAAGAACACATGTGATACCCAGTGAAATCGCGCGTCGGCTATGGGAAAGGTGGGGGGGGGGGAGGGAAGAAAAGAAAATTATCTTTGTTTCCAATGAATAATGTTTAATTAAAAAATAAGTCCCTCAAAAAAATAAAAAATTTAAAAAATTTAAAAAAATAAAGTCATAGAAGTTATAAGTAGCTGGAGATGAATAAAAACCCATATGTTCTAATTCCTACAACTAGAGTTGTTTCTGTTTTACCATGTGGACGCAACTAGATAGCAGTGAAGAGAGTGTTATGTCTAGTTATGAAGATATTAATTCAAATGTGGCCTTAGACACTTATTACCTGGGTCACTGAACTGCTACTTGCCTCAGTTTCCTTATCTATAAAGTTGACTATAAAACTGTGAAAAGGACAATAATAACACCTTCCTTTCAAGACTGTTGTGAGAATCAAATGAGATTTGTACTTAGCATAGTACCTAGCACACAGTAGGCATTTCACAAGTGTTTCTTTCCTCCTTTTCTTCCTTCCTGCTTGCCTTCTAGTTCCCTAACATTAAGTTTCAATCTGAAACACAGGAAAAAAGGAATATGAAAATAGAGCTTAAGTTTATGTCCTGTTCCCAGGTAAAATAAAAGTGTTTCTGATAAAAACACAGCCCAAGACATTTTCCTAGAAAAAGTAAACTTTTCAAGAAACTTCTATATTGCCAAGGAAACTCAGAAACTCTGATTTTAAATAGTGTTTCCTCCCTCCCCCTCTTTATGAATACAGCAGAACATATTCCAGGCCAGGGAAAAGGGTAATGTTATCAGACTAAGAATTAGAATCAATTTAAAGATTCTCAGGTCTAACTCTTCTACTGTACCATTGAGAAGCCCAAGGCTTATAGAGATAAAGTGATGTTCCAAAAGTAGTTCCCAAAGTACCCACAAAGTAGGAAAGACAAGATTGTAATTAGCTATAAAACCTAGGTTCCACTCCCCTTGCCATCATACTGCCTCTCCTAAGTATGAGACAAGGGGAGATCTTACATTTTATTATCACTATTAAGACTTTAAGCTAATAGTTAACCAATAACAAGTTCCCATACATTTTAGAGAAGTATCTTCATTTGACTCTTCATACAATATTAACAAACAACTTAAGGTCTCTTTTTTGCTGGTTAGTATAGTTGGTGTTTATTTGTTTTCTAGGTTCTCCCAACTTTTTGTGACCTTTTTTGGAGTTTTTCTTGGCAAAGACACTGGAGTGATTCTCCATTTCCTTCTCCAGTTCATTTTGAAGATGAGGAAACTGAGGCAAATATGGTTAAGTCACTTGCCCAAGGTCAAATATCTAGTAAGTATTTCAAGTCATATTCAAACTTGGTGAAATTTTTCAGTAAAATGGAACATAAAATGTTCCATGCTCTCACTCCAGATCCTCATATGGTAGTTTCCTTCAAGGTATTCATTCTCCTCATTATTAGAAGTTTGGAAACCATTCATCAACTGTTAAAAATCTACCTGGAGTCTGAAACAGAATAGAAAACATTAATGACAGAAAAGCATTCAGGATGACAGAAATCAGCTATAAGCATAGCAACTTAAGATCCCTGGGTCAATATGGGTAATTGAGGTACTGGGGAAATTAAAGATACCTTGTGGCTTCAGCTAAGTGACACAGATAGAATTCAACCCAGAGTGATTTCAAGCAAAGATCCTAGAAGGACAAGGGACCTGAGTCTCATCTGTATATAAAAAGGCTTAAAATAGGTCCTCTTGGAATAATTTTCATTATATTAAATTTAAAAATGTCTGTACAAACAAAACCAATGCAACCATAATTAGAAGGAAAGTAACAAATTGAAGGAAAAAATTTGTAACAAAAAACTCTGACAAAGGTCTAATTTCTCAAATTTATAAGAAGCTAAGTCAAATGTACAAGAAATCAAGCCATTCCCCAAATGACAAAAGGCTAAGGGACATGAATAGGCAGTTTTAAGATAAAGAAATCAAAACTATCACTAAGCACATGAAAAAGTATTATAAATCTCTCATAATTAGAGCAATACAAATCAAAATAACAATCAAGTACCACCTCAAACCTAGCAGATTGGCCATTATAACAGTAAAGGAAAATAATAAGTGTTGGAGGGGCAAAATTGGGACACTAATGCATTGTTGGTGGAGTTGTGAATTAATCCAACCATTCTGGAAGGTAATTTGGAATTATGCCCAAAGGGTTTTAAAAGAATGCCTACCCTTTGACCCATCAATACCACTACTGGGCTTGTATCCCAAAGAGATAATCATGAAACATATTTGTACAAAAATATTCAGATTCCTGCTCTTTGTGGTGGCAAAAAAATTGGAAAATGAGGGGAAATGATTGAGGAATGATTGAACAAATTGTGGTATGTGATGGTGATGGAATATGGGTTGTAAGGAGTGATGAACTATCAGATTTCTATGTGAACTGGAAAGACCTTCAATAACTGATGCACAGTGGAATGAGCAGAACCAAGAGATCATTGAACACAGAAAATGAAACATTGTGGAACTATCCAATGTAATGGACTTTACTATTAGTAATACAATAATCCAGGACATTCCTGAGGGAATTATGAGAAAGAATACTATCCACATTGAGAGAAAACTATGGGAATAGAAATGCAAAAGACAAATTTATGACTTATTACTTGCTTATATGGGTATGTGATTTTGGGTTTTGACTATGGTAAAAATGAATAATGTGGAAATTAATGTGGAAAATAGTGTGGAAATGTGATAGCATTTGTACAACCCAGTGGAATTGTTTATTGGCTCTGGGAGGCAGGAGGAAAGAGGGAAGAGAAAGAAAATGAATCATGTAAACATGAAAAATATTTTTTTTAATTTTTTAAAAGAAAAGGAAATGGTAATTTAGAATTATGTGGTTTTATCAAGATCATGTCACACCAAAATAAGTGGATTTCCTTTTGATCTATGCTCATTGATAAAACAGGAGAATGATGTAAATAGTTACCTAATATTTAGCAAACCATTTGACATTTCTCATACTATTCTTATAGACAAAGTGAAGAAATAAGAAATTATAGTATCATTAGATGAATTCAGGCCTCTTTTTTTAAGTTTAATCCATAATATATTAATTTAGATTTATATATGATTTTCCTGGTTTCTGGTATTCTTTGTATTTTTCATATTGATTTTATTAAATAATATTTTATTTGATCATTTCCAAGCATTATTCATTAAAGACAAAGATCATTTTCTTTTCCTCCCCCCCACTCCCCATAGCCGATGCGTGATTCCACTGGGTGTTGCATGTGTTCTTGATTCGAACCCATTTCCATATTGTCAATATTTGCATTAGAGTTTCGTTTAGAGTCTCTCCTCTGTCATGTCCCCTCAACCGCTGCAGTCAGGCAGTTGCTTTTCCTCAGTGTTTCTACTCCCACAGTTTATCCTTGGCTTATGAATAGTGTTTTTTTCTCCTCGATCCCTGCAGATTGTTCAAGGACATTACACCACCACTAATGGAGAAGTCCATTACATTCGATTATACCACAGTGTATTAGTCTCTGTGTACAATGTTCTCCTGGTTCTGCTCCTTTTGCTCTGCATCACTTCCTGGAGGTTGTTCAGGTCTCCATGAAATTTCTCCACTTTATTATTCCTTTTAGCACAATAGTATTCCATCACCAACATATACCACAATTTGCTCAGCCATTCCCCAATTGATGGGCATCCCCTCGTTTTCCAATTTTTGGCCACCACAAAGAGCGCAGCTATGAATATTTTTGTACAAGTCTTTTTGTCCATTATCTCTTTGGGGTACAAACCCAGCAGTGCTATGGCTGGATCAAAGGGTAGACATTCTTTTGTTGCCCTTTGGGCATAGTTCCAAATTGCCCTCCAGAATGGTTGGATCAGTTCACAACTCCACCAGCAATGAATTAATGTCCCTACTTTGCCACATCCCCTCCAGCATTCATTACTTTCCTTTGCTATCATGCTAGCGAGTCTGCTTGGTGTGAGGTGATACCTCAGAGTTGTTTTTATTTGCATCTCTCTGATTAGAAGAGATTTAGAACACTTCTTCATGTGCTTATTAATAGTTTTGATTTCTTTATCTGAGAAATGACTATCCATGTCCCTTGCCCATTTATCAATTGGAGAATGGCTTGATTTTTTCTACAATTGATTTAGCTCTTTATAAATTTGAGTAATTAAACCTTTGTCAGAGAAGATTTTTTCCCAATTTGTTGTTTCCCTTCTGATTTTAGTTACATTGGTTTTGTTTGTGCAAAAGCTTTTTAATTTGATGTAGTCAAAATTATTTATTTTACATTTTGTGATTCTTTCTATGTCTTGCTTGGTTTTAAAGCCTTTCCCCTCCCAAAGGTCTGACATGTATACTATTCTGTCTTTACCCAATTTACTTATGGTTTCCTTCTTTATGTTTAAGTCATTCACCCATTTTGAATTTATCTTGGTGTAGGGTGTGAGGTGTTGATCTATTCCTAATCTCTCCCATACTGTCTTCCAATTTTCCCAGCAGTTTTTATTGAATAGTGGATTTTTGTCACAAAAGCTAGGATCTTTGGGTTTATCGTATACTGTCTTGCTGAGGTCGCTTTCCCCCAGTCTATTCCACTGATCTTCCTTTCTGTTTCTTAGCCAGTACCAAATTGTTTTGATGACTGCTGCTTTGTAATATAGTTTGAGGTCTGGGACTACAAGACCCCCATCATATGTGTTTTTTTTCATCATTTCCCTGGATATCCTTTATTTTTTGTTATTCCAAATGAATTTTGTTATGGTTTTTTTCTAAATCAGTAAAGAAATATTTTGGGAGTTCAATGGGTATGGCACTAAATAGATAAATAAGTTTGGGTAGGGTGGTCATTTTTTATTATATTGGCTCGTCCTATCCATGAGCAGTTAATGTTTTTCCAATTGTTCAAGTCTAGTTTTAGTTGTGTGGAGAGTGTTTTGTAGTTGTGTTCATATAGTTCGTGTGTTTGTCTCGGGAGATAGATTCCTAGGTATTTTATTTTGTCTAAGGTGATTTTGAATGGGATTTCTCTTTCTAGTTCTTACTGCTGAGCTGTGTTGGAGATATATAGAAAAGCTGATGATTTATGTAGGTTTATTTTGTATCCTGCAACTTTGCTAAAGTTGTTGATTATTTCAATTAGCTTTTTCGTTGAATCTCTAGGATTCTTTAAGTAGACCATCACGTCATCTGCAAAGAGTGATAACTTGGTCTCCTCCTTGCCTATTTTGATGCCTTCAATTTCTTTTTCTTCTCTAATTGCTATTGCTAGTGTTTCTAGTACAATGTCAAATAGTAGAGGTGATAATGGGCATCCTTGTTTCACTCCTGATCTTATTGGGAATGCATCTAGTTTATCCCCATTGCAGATGATATTAGCTGATGGTTTTAGATATATACTGTTTATTATTTTTAGGAATGACCCTTCTATTCCTATGGTTTCTAGTGTTTTTTAATAGGAATGGGTGTTGTATTTTATCAAAGGCTTTTTCTGCGTCTATTGAGATAATCATGTGGTTCTTGCTGGTTTGCTTGTTGATGTGGTCAATTATGTGGATGGTTTTCCTAATATTGAACCAGCCATGCATCCCTGGTATAAATCCTACTTGATCATGGGGGATGATCCTTCTGATCACTTGCTGAAGTCTTTTTGCTAGTATCCTATTTAAGATTTTTGCATCTATATTCATTAGGGAGATTGGTCTATAGTTTTCTTTCTCTGTTTTTGACCTGTCTGGTTTTGGAATCAGTACCATGTTTGTGTTGTAAAAGGAGTTTGGTAGAATTCCCTCTTTGCTTATTATGTCAAATAGTTTGTATAATATTGGGATTAACTGTTCTCTGAATGTTTGATAGAATTCACTGGTGAATCCATTAGGCCGTGGGGATTTTTTCTTAGGAAGTTCTTTGATGGCTTGTTGGATATGGGATTATTTAAGAATTCTATTTCCTTTTCTGTTAGTCTAGGCAGTTTGTATTTTTGTATATATTCATCCATATCACCTAAATTAATGTATTTATTGCCATATAATTGGGCAAATTAATTTCTAATGATTGCCTTAATTTCCTCTTCTTCGGAGGTGCTGTCCCCCTTTTCATCTTTGATGCTTTTCTTCCTTCCTTTTTTTAATTAGATTGACCAGTACTTTGTCTATTTTGTTTGTTTTTTTCAAAGTACCAGCTTCTTGTGTTATTTATTAAATCAATAGTTTTATCACTTTCTATTTTATTAATTTCTCCCTTAATTTTTAGGATTTCGATTCAGTTTCTTAAGTTTTAGTTTGTATATGTCCTTGTTTTTTAAATGCATTTCTTATAAACATCATTGTAGGATTCTGTTTTCTTATCTAATGTTACTCTTTTCATTTTGTTGGATGCTTTAATCCATTCACATTTAAATTTATGAGAGTTGAGCTAATATTTTCCTCCATATATGGCATATATTTTTAAAGTAATTATTTTTCCCTCTTCTCCTGTAAACATAGTTGTGTCATTTTTTTCCCTTTATTTTCCTTTAATCTTTTTTAGGTGACCTTGATTTCACTGGGTTTCTTGCTCATTTTCAACTAGGACATTTCTCCATAGTAGATCTCCCCTACAACCAAATCTCAGATTTGGGGTAGCCCAACACTGATCCATACCTTTCCCTGGTGACCCCCCCCCCCAATTTTCCTCAAAATCTCCTTCCTACTTTCCATGCTTTCCCATTTCCCTAGGTATTGCTCCTAAGAGTTCTAATTCTCTCTTCCCCCACAATGTAGAATGAAAAGAGTTTTCAAACACCAAACCCCAGTCCACACACAAGCAAAAGGTCCCCATCTCCCTTCACTGTTAAGAACATTCATCAGTGGGAACCCCTCTAAATACCAAAACAAGGTGTTCTCCCACTTTTCACTACTCACTCCTCGTTCACTCCCCCATAGTTTCTTTGATCACTAGGGTCACTTTCCTTTCATTCCTAGTCATTAAATTGATCCCAGGATATCACTCAGTCCTCTCATCCTACCTTTTCTCCTTTCCCCCTCTTTAAATTCTCTTCCATGTTGATATATAAACTATACACTACACTCAACATAGATTCACTTGTAGTAAACTCCTCTCTGTCGTCATTCTGTTGCTATTGCTGTTCTTGCTACATTTATTAACTCCTCCTAAATTTCTATTGTTTGGGGGTGTTGGAGAAGCAAATTATCTTTTCAGTTCTGGTTTTCTTTCTAAAAATGTTTCAAATGCCTCTTTATTGTTTAGTATCCATGGTTAAGCTCAGATTTTCAGAATAGGTTACCTTGAGCTGCATCCTAGCTCCAATGTCCTTCAGAAACATTATTCCATTTCCTACTACATTTTCTAGTGGGCACAGAATAGTCTTGCATTGTTCAAATATCATTTCTTTTGTATTTGAAGGTCTTTCTCCTGATAAGTTACAGAACATGTTATTTCTGAAAAGGATTGCTAAATTTAACCACATGTGTCTTACAATTTATAGCCTTGGATTTTTTTTTTCTTGAGGTCATATGTGTATTCTTTCCATTGGTATTTCTTTTTTTATATTCTGAAGTTCTGAGAAATTCAATTCTCTTCTATTATTTCCTGCATTGTGATATTGAGGGCTTTTTTGTCCTGTCATATTCTTCTGGGAGACCTATAATCCTTAGGGTTGTCTCTATTTATAATTTCTTCAAGATCAGTATGTTTTGCTTATATAGTGAACATATTTTCTTTTAATGTTATTAGTTTTTGCTTTTCTTCTTCTTGAATGTTATTTATTCCTGTGTATTTGGATTCTCAATTTATTATTTTCTCTTTTGTTTCTTAGTGAGACTTGCCATCAAAGATTCCAGTTTTTCTATTCTGCCCATTATTTTTTCTATGCAGGTCACTTCCCCCCTATATAATTTTATTTCTCTTTTGAACTACTCAGGAACAGTGAATTATAGTTCCATGATATTACATTTCAGCAGTCCTCTGTATCATCAAGTGTTGGATCATTTTCCTTTGTTTTTCAGTATTCATTCATAGATCACTGAACTTATATATTGGATCTGGAGGTAATATTCTTTCTGTTTTTAATGTTTCCCCTGTTGATTTGTCTGTTTATGTTCAAGGTCTTTGAGTTTTCTTCTTCCTGATATCTTTGGTAATTTTGGCATTTTTTCTCCCGATTTTTCCCTTATTCACTTTCCAATTCTATTCTTTTCTGATGACTTTTTCCTTGGAGGCAAGATCTCAAAACATCCTAGCCTCTACTTACCCTAGACAATTCATGATTCAGCAGCATAAGTCTCTGTCCCAAGTGGCTTTTGGTTAGTCAGAACTATTACCCAACTGGTTATTAGTGTTTTTGATACCTTAAGGAAACAAAATTTTACAAATAAATATCTCTTAGCTTTTGCCACTATCTATTTACTCTTCTTTACATTTATATATTAGAATGTGATGCAAGAAATATTTTGTTTCTAAATATCTAAGACACTGAATTTTATAAGTTTAAGTTAGCATGTTTCTTTGATAAATTGGATTATGGAAATATATTAATTATAATTTTCCAAATGTTAAATCACAGTTATAATCATGGGTTATGGTATATTTTAATCAAAGTATTTGAAATAATTTTTTTAAAATTTAGCAATCTATTGCCTCATGGATTTGCATACTTTTTCACAAGAAAACACAGCTTGCTGAATGCTTTGAGTACTAAAAGAAATGACCTAAAAGCCTATTACCAATAATCCACAAATGTCATTGGACACATGGACTTTAAAGGTGCTACAATGATATTGGATATGAAGGATTTTTTTGTTCCATGATTGTAATTATTTCCACAGGGCCCATAAAGGACCACTAGCAACCCTACTTATACTGAGATAAGCTGCCTAGAGGTGGACTATGATTGGCATGGACTATGGAAGAAACCAGATGCTCTTTAGCTGAAATGATGAGACCCCAATGGAACTAGGCAAGAGGAAACTCATGCTGAGAAGTCTGGTGACATGTGAGTGTACAACCAACCATCTGGTCTTCTAAATACAAAATCAGGACCCCAATATATGCTGTCTCTGGATCACCCACCCTTTATTCCCTAAAATTCATATCTCGTCCATTCTCATGCTAATTCCTAGGAATAAGACTTACTTAATCTCACATTTCATACCATATCCTACTAAATACATCCAACTTTGTTATGCACTCTGCTAAACTTTTATTATGTTTTTTACTTTAGTAAACAGTTTAATTGAATTGGTTAGAAGGGTATATAATGTAATTATTGGACATGTGTATATACAAAATTCCAACCACCTCAGGTCTTCTCAGTCTCATAGAGTGGAACATCTCTCACCCTGACTTCTATTTTAAAGTCAGAGAAAAATAATTCAAGAACAAAAGGAAACCTCTTTTGTCAAGTGATAGTGGGAGAAATAATATGGATCAGTCACTGACAGATTTCCTATTGTATAAAGACTAGGAATCTGCTGGTAGGCTCAAACTCTGCCAAAAAAAAAAATGCTACCAACTTGTACCCCACCAACAAGCTTCTCTGAGTTACTTACTTGTCAGGTAGTTTGAATGGGTACACTCCTTCCCTGAATGCACCATCACCCAGTTCATCTATGGACTGCTCACTCATGCAGAGGACAAGTATCTGTAGTCCTTCACAGCCCCAGGAAAAAGATTTTGCCCAAGGTGGCAACTTCCCCACCTTTTCTATCTTTTCAGTCTCTCTCTGATAATATTTATACATTCTTTTTCAGAAACATATCTTGCATAGGTAATAAACAAGGCTTGTAATATGCCAATGACATTAGAGATTTCCAGAAGTTCCTCTAAAAATAAAAAAAAAGAAAAACAAGTATGCCATTTCATTGGAGTCAGTATAAAAAATATCAATTTAAAGTCAGAGTCTAATGTCCTCAAATTACATTTACATTTCCATAAATAATATACTTATTAATAAATACACCACAGTGAGATAAGAAGGAACAGGGTTATTCAGACTTACTGGCACAAGTAATTAATTTATTTATTTTTTTGGAGAGGTAGTAATGAGGGGATGGAAATCATGTCATGGAAAAACATATTTAGAACTAAAAGGGATCACTCAGAGGTCATCCAGATCAATCTATTCATTTCACAAATGAGAAATCTTTTATGAATCTTTTATGATAAGCCTTTTCCTAAGATATTTAAGGGCAATACTCTGATCTAGTATTATTCTGGGACTGCCCTATACCAACTTTTGTAAAGGTTTGGGAGTACAGAAAGTTAAATATTGATAAATTTGACAAAGTAAAATTGGTAGGCATCAACTCAATATTTTACATATCAGTTCAGGTTTATGAAATAGCATAGAAATCCAAAACCAGAATTTCAGATACCCAATATGTTAAAATGTTTTCTGCATTCTTAAGTTTAATTGTTAGGAGAGAAAAAGAAAAAAAGGAAAGAAAGTAAAAAACAAATTGAAGATTCAAGAGGATGCCATATATTCCTCTTTTTTTTTCATTTTTTTTATTGTGATGTAAAACACATTTCCATATTGTTCATTGCTGTAAGAGCACATTCATACAAAACCAGAACCCCAAAATAAAACCAAATATACACTGATGTGAAAGCTGACTCCAACAGTTCTTTCTGTGGAGGTGTTTAGCATTTCCAATCATAAGTCTTTCAGGTTTGTCCCAGATTATTGCACTGCTGAGAGTAGCCAAGTGATGCCATATATTTTTTAAAAGTTTTTTTGGAAAAGATAAATGTCCTGCTTTATACCATAGAGATATTCTGCTCTCTTCCATCATCTCAGGGGAAATATCACCACAGAATCTTAGCTTTGGACAATAAACAAAACTTTCTTTACTGGTTTTAGCAGGTTAAATCCAAGCTTCTTGGTTGGTATTTAAATAATAATTTGAATAAACATGGTTGGAATAGTATTTTCCTTGTTTTAGCCTCTGGCTATTAATCTCATTTTTGTAAATATCCTGGAATCTACAGAGACAACAATCTACCCTATTTTCTTGTGTCCTGAGACTGCCAATAGCATAGCATTTATAAAGTCTATTCTTGTTTATTTAATTCACCAGCTCTGAAGCAATTTCTTCATTTTCCTAAATTCCCATGTAACTATAGACACCAATCTTCTTTCTTAGGTATACCACAGTCTCCCCCAAACCAGTGAGAAATGAAGAAGAGAACTAAAAAAAGATGATGGAAGTGAGATTCCAGTTGGGGAAAATAGCATAAACATAAATGAGAAAACCATAATAAGCAAAGATATAAATAGTTTGTAATGATTGGAGCAGAGAACTAAAAGGAAAACAAGTTTAGTAGACAGAGTGAGGCTATGTATAAAATATATATATCATATATTAAATAAGATAATTTTTATAAAGTGCTTAGCACAGTGCCTGATACACAGTTTTATAACATATATGTTTATATATGAATGTTTATTCCCTCTCAACTGCCAATGCTGCAGAGAACCTAGGGTAGGAAGGAAGGAATGTTATATTGGTGTGATTCTTAATAGCAGTCCTATGTAGGTCTGAGAATAGAAGGCTATTTCCAAAAAGGACAATAGTTCAATAAATATTTATTAACTATGGCTTCATATTTTACTGATTCTAATCTGTCATAAGATAGAAGGAACTTGAAGTTCAAAGAGATTTTATTAATTTACATGATCACAAACAGCACATGTTTTCCTCTCATAATAAAGGAATTTAAAAGGTTTGTGTTATGTTGTTGGTTAAAAATGCATATGATTTTCAACCATGAAATTATTATTATTAATAGTTATAATAATTCTTAATTATGTGGCCAACAAAGCTTTCATTATTTGTATGTTGATTGGTCCTCTACAAATTTCCTTATTAATAATGATAAGTTGACTTTCTCTAATAATAATTAATAGGTACATAACAGTAAGTATATGTTTGTTGATTTAATCCTATGTAGCATAAAACATTCATCAAATTTGGCAATAAAATCCATTTCATGAATGCTATCATAAATTTTCACATATATAAGATGTGACTTTTCACCTGTATTTCTTTGCAAGTAATAGAAGAAAATTTCTAAAGGAGTTAGCTAACAGCAGCTTTCAACTTCATAAGTACAAATCTCATTCCAAATTTGTTTCAGAAATTATTACTGAAATATAGGTATCCATAAGGGTTGATGGTCTCTGTTTTTCTTATTGAACTTTTTTTTTTCAAAATGACAGAAGAAAAGAGGTGAATGAAAAAAAAAAAGAAATCCAAGCCTGATGTAGAAAGAACAGAGAATTTAATTTTGGAGGACTTGCTTTCAGACTAAATATCTATTTATTAATTGAGTGACTTTGCTAAGTCTCTCTTCTTTTCTGGACCTTAATTTTAGTGCCTACAACATGAGGAAGTTGGATTGATTATCCAACTTTTTGTTGTTTTGCTCCATTTCTAAATTCTATGACTAAGATGTCATGACTATATTTTTAAGTTTCTGATACAAGACTTTTCATCAGTTGTTTAAAGTAAACCCTTTGGTAAGATCATAGTAAGTTAAGCAAAGAATGTTGATAGTTCTTTGTGTCATAGAAGAAAGATAAGATATATTCCATATCCTTGAGGCATTTTGTTATGACCCTTCTTCATGTAGTAAGGATTTCCTAAGAAATCTCACTTAAAATGATTATCTGGAGACAACCAAGGACAAAACAATTTAAAGAAAACCCATGCCAAATCTATTTTCAAATAAAGAATCTGTATATTTAATCAACAATCACTATTTTGTTGATCTATTTTGTAAATCAGTCATTTTTTTAGATAGAGTTTTCTTAAAGCAAGGCACACTCATATTCTATAGTCTAAAATTCTATTCATTGAACCATTTTCTTTCTTTTAAAAAATTTATTTAGAATATTTTTTTCAATGGTTACATGATTCATGATTTATCCCACCCCTCTTCCCTCTCCTCTCCTAGAGCTGACAAGCAATTCCATTGGGTTATACATAAATCATTGTTTAAAACTCATTTCCATATTATTCATATTTTTAGTAGAGTGATCTTAACATCAAAACCCTAATCATATTCCCATCAAAACACATTATTGATCAAAAGTTTTTCTTCTGGGTTTCTGTTCCCACAGTTCTTTCTTGGATGTGGATAGCATTCTTTCTTATTAGTTCTTAACTCTCCATACTCACTAAAAATAATACTAAGTAGGAACTATCACAAATACATTGGGTCCAAATTCATGATCTAGAATTAATAAACTTTTAGAGTAAGTTAAGAAAAGTGAAGGAATAGTCTTTAGAAGTAAATTTAATTTTGAAAGACATAATAGTTGCCCTCATCACCCTATGTGTTATTACTCTTTCACTACTATTCTCTTTATATGTTGAATTATACAATAGACTGGAAACTCCTACAAGGCAGGGACTTGTTTCAGTTCTATATTTGTATTTGTATTACATGGTAGGCACTTAATACTTTTCCTCCTTTCTTCAAAATATACATTATTAATGCATTGAACTAAAACAAGGAGTATGTATAGAATATATGACTTGGTTTAATAACATATTAGATGGATGTGTTATGAGGCTACAGGACTAACAGGATTATGTGGCATTAAGCAATGTTCCAATATATCTGCCTTCACAAAGGAATTTGGGCTGAGTATCAGGAGGTCTTGTTTGAATGACCGATCATTGAAATGGGAAGATATAATGGAAAGATTCCTTAAAATATTCACCCCCAGGTTTTCCCATAATTTTTACAACAAGAATAGTGAATATCTACAAAACCTTGTAAAAAGTATTTTAAAATCAGATATTTTCATGAATTCTGAATAATCATACTACTGATACCTTATATTAGGAAGTTAAATATGAATTAAGTGCAATTTTACTATTGCTGTTATGTCCTCCACTTTGACTAGAGTATATATGCTTATCCATTTTCCTCCTTGTTGACATCTGACCTGAGACAAATGTGGTCAATCCAATGAAGACTTTCCTGATCCCTCCAGCAGAAAGTGATTTCTCTAGAATTCTAGCTCTCTTAATTGTAACCCTAATGCCTTTTTCCTATGCTATGATAGCCATTGTAAAGTAGGGATTATTTCATTTATTTAGGTACCTAATAAACACTCGATGAATGACATATTGATACACTCTATGCATTAATGCTCTCACTATATTTTCATTTATATTAAAATAACCTCAAGAGACTTCCGGTCAAGATGGCGGCTTAGAGAAAGCTAAAGTTCAGATCTCCGGAAACCCTTCCCTACTGATCTCAAACTATATGATCCTAGGGTGCCGAAATTCAAAAGGATCAACAGCATAGACCCTGGGAATCCTCCTCCTGGACCTGGACCTAGATCAAAAGGTACAGCCCCCCTCAAAAGCCAGAACCCGAGATCACTCGGACATAAGGGGTAGGAGCACCGAGTCCAAGGCTACAGAGGGAAACTTAGACCGGAGATTGTAACACCCTGGCCTGATCCTTCTATACGAAGCTCAGTGAAGTCACTGCCCTCAGAGCTCCAGGAAGCCATGGCCCCTCCCCCCTCAGAGAGCAGGGTCTTCTGAAACAAAAATAACCCTCAGGGCCCACAAGACAGCCTCACGGCCAGGTATTCTGAAGGCAACTTCTGGAAAGCAACCCGACCCAGTTGAGGGGGCACCCAAACAGCAGGGAAACAGAGAGATCTGGGGCAGAGTGTAACCCCATGGCCAGATGCTTCCATTCCAGTTCCAGTGAAAGTCACTGCCTTAAGTCATACTCAGTTCAACCCAGGGAAAGCTCATAGAACGAACAATCTGCCCAGGACTAAAACCTCTGAACACCAGACAGAGATAAGAAAAGCTAATCCTCCCCATTTCAGAGATGGCAAACTCCACAGAAGCACAGAAGCCCCAAAATCCCAAGAAAAATAAGAAGAAAGGGGCGACTTTGGACACATTCTATGGAGCCAAAATACAAAATACAGAGGAGATAGAAGACGATGCACAAGAAAATGCTCTGAAACCTTCCAAAGGAAATGGAAACTCTCCACAAACCCATGCAGAATTTGAATCAGAAATGATCAAAAAGATGGAAGCCTTCTGGGAGGAAAAGTGGGAAATAATGCAAAAGAAATTCATGCATCTACAAAACTGGTGTGACCAAACTGAAAAGAAAAACCAGGCTTTAAAGGTCAGAATCTGGCAACTGGAAGACAACGATCGTGTAAAAGAGCAAGAATTAATAAAGCAAAGCCAAAATACCAAGAAATTAGAAGAGACCATAAAATATCTCACCGACAAGGTAACAGATCTGGAAAATAGAGGGAGAAGAGATAATTTAAGAATAATTGGACTTCCAGAAAAGCCAGAAATAAACAACAAACTCGACATCGTAATACAAGATATAATCAAAGAAAATTGCCTAGAGATTCTAGAACAAGGTGGTAATATAGCCACTGACAGAGCTCACAGAACACCTTCTAAACTAAACCCCCAAAAGACAACTCCCAGGAATGTAATTGCCAAATTCCAAAGCTCTCAAACAAAAGAAAAAATCCTACAGGAAGCCAGAAAAAGACAATTTAGATATAAAGGAATGCCAATCAGGGTCACACAAGACTTTGCAAGTTCTACTCTGAATGATTGTAAGGCATGGAACATGATCTTCAGAAAGGCAAGAGAGCTGGGTCTCCAACCAAGAATCAGCTACCCAGCAAAACTGACCAAATACTTCCAAGGGAAAGTATGGGCATTCAACAAAATAGAAGATTTCCAACTTTTTGCAAAGAAAAGACCAGAGCTCTGTGGAAAGTTTGATACCGAAAAACAAAGAGCAAGGAATGGGGAAAGGAGAAAAATG
Organism: Monodelphis domestica; assembly: GCF_027887165.1. NCBI lineage: Eukaryota > Metazoa > Chordata > Mammalia > Didelphimorphia > Didelphidae > Monodelphis > Monodelphis domestica. The sequence continues at coordinate 213,514,166 of NC_077233.1, read as the reverse complement.
TTATCTTCTTCCTTTATTCAAACTCTCTTCTATAAGGACTACATTTCTCTCAATCTATGTATACTAACATGTGGGGGAAATGTAATGTATAAATAGGGGGTAAAGAAAGACCAAATAGAATAATCTTTCTCACACAAAGATTCACATGGGAAGGGGAGGGGAAGAAAGCTCCTATAAGAAGGAGAGGAAGAGAGGGTTTTTTACTTAAACCTTAATCTCAGGGAAATCAACTCTGAGAGGGAAAAACATCCAGATCCATTGGGATCTTGAATTCTATCTTACCCAACAAGGGTAGGGAGAAGGGAAAACCAAAGGAGGGGAGGGGGAGAGGGAAAACAAAAAGGGAGGGAGAGGGGGGGGGAAGGGAACAAAAAGGGAAGGACTAAAAAGGGAAACATCAAGGGACGGGACAAGGAGTACTGATTCAAAGTAAATCACTGGACTAAAAGGTAGAGCCGAAGAAGAAAAGGTTAGAATTAGGGAAGGATATCAAAATGCCAGGGAGTCCACAAATGACAATCATAACTTTGAACTAGAATGGGATGAATTCACCCATAAAACGTAGACGAATAGCAGAATGGATTAGAATCCAAAACCCTACCATATGTTGTCTTCAAGAAACACACATGAGGCGGGTTGACACCCACAAGGTCAGAATTAAAGGATGGAGTAAGACCTTCTGGGCCTCAACTGATAGAAAGAAGGCAGGAGTGGTCATCATGATATCTGATAAAGCCAAAGCAAAAATAGACCTGATCAAAAGGGACAGGGAAGGTAATTATATTTTGTTAAAAGGGACTTTAGACATTGAGGAAATATCATTAATCAACATGTATGCACCAAATAATATAGCACCCAAATTTCTAATGGAGAAACTAGGAGAATTGAAGGAAGAAATAGACAGTAAAACCATATTAGTGGGAGACTTAAACCAACCATTATCAAATTTAGATAAATCAAATCAAAAAATAAATAAGAAAGAGGTAAAAGAAGTGAATGAAATCTTAGAAAAATTAGAATTAATAGACATATGGAGAAACATAAAAATGGATAAAAAGGAATACACCTTCTTCTCAGCACGACATGGCACATTCACAAAAATTGACCATACATTAGGTCACAGAAACATAGCACACAAATGCAGAAAAGCAGAAATAATGAATGCAGCCTTCTCAAATCACAAGGCAATAAAAATAATGATTAGTAATGGTACATGGAAAACCAAATCAAAAATTAATTGGAATTTAAACAATATGATACTCCAAAATCATTTAGTTAAAGAAGAAATCATAGAAACAATTAATAATTTCATCGAGGAAAATGACAATGGCGAGACATCCTTTCAAACCTTTTGGGATGCAGCCAAAGCGGTAATCAGAGGTAAATTCATATCCCTGAATGCTTATATTAACAAACTAGGGAGAGCAGAGATCAATCAATTTGAAATGCAAATAAAAAATCTTGAAAGCGATCAAATTAAAACCCCCCAGCAGAAAAACCAAACTAGAAATCCTAAAAATTAAGGGAGAAATTAATAAAATCGAAAGTGATAGAACTATTGATTTAATAATTAAGACAAGAAGCTGGTACTTTGAATAAACAAACAAAATAGACAAAGTACTGGTCAATCTAATTAAAAAAACAAAGGAAGAAAAGCAAATTAATAGCATCAAATATGAAAAGGTGGACAGCACCTCCGATGAAGAGGAAATTAAGGCTATCATTAAAAATTACTTTGCCCAATTATATGGCAATAAATACACCAATTTAGGTGATATGGATAAATATATACAAAAATACAAACTGCCTAGACTAACAGAAGAAGAAATAGAATTCTTAAATAATCCCATATCAAAAAATGAAATCCAACAAGCCATCAAAGAACTTCCTAAGAAAAAATCCCCGCGGCCTAATGGATTCACCAGTGAATTCTATCAAACTTTCTGAGAACAGTTAATCTCAATATTATACAAACTATTTGATATAATAAGCAAAGAGGGAATTCTACCAAACTCCTTTTACAACACAAACATGGTACTGATTCCAAAACCAGGCAGGTCAAAAACAGAGAAAGAAAACTATAGACCAATCTCCCTAATGAATATAGATGCAAAAATCTTAAATAGGATACTAGCAAAAAGACTTCAGCAAGTGATCAGAAGGATCATCCCCCATGATCAAGTAGGATTTATACCAGGGATGCATGGCTGGTTCAATATTAGGAAAACCATCCACATAATTGACCACATCAACAAGCAAACCAACAAGAACCACATGATTATCTCAATAGACGCAGAAAAAGCCTTTGATAAAATACAACACCCATTCCTATTAAAAAACACTAGAAACCATAGGAATAGAAGGGTCATTCCTAAAAATAATAAACAGTATATATCTAAAACCATCAGCTAATATCATCTGCAATGGGGATAAACTACGCACATTCCCAATAAGATCAGGAGTGAAACAAGGATGCCCATTATCACCTCTACTATTTGACATTGTACTAGAAACACTAGCAGTAGCAATTAGAGAAGAAAAAGAAATTGAAGGCATCAAAATAGGCAAGGAGGAGACCAAGTTATCACTCTTTGCAGATGACGTGATGGTCTAGTTAAAGAATCCTAGAGATTCAATGAAAAAGCTAATTGAAATAATCAACAACTTTAGCAAAGTTGCAGGATACAAAATAAACCCACATAAATCATCAACTTTTCTATATATCTCCAACACAGCTCAGCAAGAACTAGAAAGAGAAATCCCATTCAAAATCACCTTAGACAAAATAAAATACCTAGGAATCTACCTCCCGAGATAAACACAGGAATTATATGAACACAACTACAAAACACTCTCCACACAACTAAAACTAGACTTGAGCAATTGGAAAAACATTAACTGCTCATGGATAGGACGAGCCAATATAATAAAAATGACCATCCTACTCAAACTCATCTATCTATTTAGTGCCATACCCATTGAACTTCCAAAATACTTCTTCGCTGATTTAGAAAAAACCATAACAAAATTCATTTGGAAGAACAAAGGATCAAGGATATCCAGGGAAATAATGAAAAAAAAAACACATATGATGGGGGCCTTGCAGTCCCTGACCTCAAACTATATTACAAAGCAGCAGTCATCAAAACAATTTGGTACTGGCTAAGAAACAGAAAGGAAGGTCAGTGGAATAGACTGGGGGAAAGTGACCTCAGCAAGACAGTATATGATAAGTCCAAAGATCCTAGCTTTTGGGACAAAAATCCACTATTTGATAAAAACTGCTGGGAAAATTGGAAGACAGTATGGGAGAGACTAGGAATAAATCAACACCTCACACCCTACACCAAGATAAATTCAAAATGGGTGAGTGACTTAAACATAAAGAAGGAAACCATAAGTAAATTGGGTAAAGACAGAATAGTATACATGTCAGACCTTTGGGAGGGGAAAGGCTTTAAAACCAAGCAAGACATAGAAAGAATCACAAAATGTAAAATAAATAATTTTGACTACATCAAATTAAAAAGCTTTTGCACAAACAAAACCAATGTAACTAAAATCAGAACGGAAACAACAAACTGGGAAAAAATCTTCATAGAAACCTCTGACAAAGGTTTAATTACTCAAATTTATAAAGAGCTAAATCAACTGTACAAAAAATCAAGCCATTCTCCAATTGATAAATGGGCAAGGGACATGGATAGGCATTTCTCAGATAAAGAAATCAAAACTATTAATAAGCATATGAAGAAGTGTTCTACATCTCTTCTAATCAGAGAGATGCAAATAAAAACAACTCTGAGGTATCACCTCACACCAAGCAGATTGGCTAACATGACAGCAAAGGAAAGTAATGAATGCTGGAGGGGATGTGGCAAAGTAGGGACATTAATTCATTGCTGGTGGAGTTGTGAACTGATCCAACCATTCTGGAGGGCAATTTGGAACTATGCCCAAAGGGCGACAAAAGAATATCTACCCTTTGATCCAGCCATAGCACTGCTGGGTCTGTACCCCAAAGAGATAATGGACAAAAAGACTTGTACAAAAATATTCATAGCTGCACTCTTTGTGGTGGCCAAAAATTGGAAAATGAGGGGATGCCCTTCAATTGGAGAATGGCTGAACAAATTGTGGTATATGTTTGTGATGGAATACTATTGTGCTAAAAGGAATAATAAAGTGGAGGAGTTTCATGGAGACTGGAACGACCTCCAGGAAGTAATGCAGAGCGAGAGGAGCAGAACCAGGAGAACATTGTACACAGAGACTAATAAATACACTGTGGTATAATCGAACGTAATGGACTTCTCCATTAGTGGCGGTGTAATGTCACTGAACAATTTGCAGGGATCTTGGAGAAAAAAACACCATTCATAAGCAGAGGATAAACTGTGGGAGTAGAAACACTGAGGAAAAGCAACTGCCTGAATACAGCGGTTGAGGGGACATGACAGAGGAGAGACAGTAAATGAACACTCTAATGCAAATATTATCAACAAAGCAATGGGTTCAAATCAAGAAAACATGTAATGCCCAGTGGATTTATGTGTCGGCTATGGGGGTTGGGGTGGAGGAAAAGAAAATGATCTATGTCTTTAATGAATAATGCTTGGAAATGATCAAATAAAATATTAAAAAAATAAAATAAAATAAAATAAAATAACCTCAATACATTCATTGTCTCTAGTGGATAACAGGGTCCGTGAGGTTGTCTACCATGGATTTTTTCTTTGTATTTTCCCTTAGTGTAGGTGTTTTTAAACTTTTGAGTGTTGTAGACCTTTTTAGTGGTCTAGAAGGCCTATGGACTCCTTCCCAAAACGATGTTTTAAAATTCATAAAATACACAGCATTACAAATGAAATCAATTTTTTTAAACATTATTTTATTTGGTCATTTCCAAACATTATTCATTGGAGACAAAGATCATTTTCTTTTCCTCCCCCCCACCTCTCCCCTAGCCAATGTGAGATTCCTTTGGGATTCAGACCCATTTCCATGTTGTTGTTATTTGCATTAGAATGTTCATTTAGAGTCTCTCCTCAGACATGTCCCCTCAACACCTGTGGTCAAGCAGTTGCTTTTCCTTGGTGTTTTTATTTTTACTCCCACAGTTTGTCCTCTGGTTGTGGATAGTGTTTTTTCTCCTAGATCCCTACAGATTGTTCAGGGACACTGCATTGACACTAATGTAGAATTCCATTACCTTCGATTGTACCACAGTTTATCAGTCTCTATGTACAATGTTCTCCTGGTTCTGCTCCTTTTACTCTGCATCACTTCCTGGAGGTTGTTCAGGTCTCCATGGAATTTCTCCACTTTATTATTCCTTTTAGCACAATAGTATTCCATCACCAACATATACCACAATTTGTTCAGCCATTCTCCAATTGAAGGGCATCCCCTCATTTTCCAATTTTTGGCCACCACAAAAAGCACAGCTATGAATATTCTTGTACAAGTCTTTTTCCTTATTATCTCTTTGGCATACAAACCCAGCAGTTCTATAGCTGGATCAAAGGGCAGACAGTCTTTTATCGCCCTTTGGGCATAATTCCAAATTGCCCTCCAGAATGGTTGGATCAATTTACAACTCCACCCGCAATGAATTTGTGTCCCTACTTTGCCACATTCACTCCAACATTCATTACTGTCCTTTGCTGTCATGTCAGCCAATCTGCTATGTGTGAGGTGATACCTCAGAGTTGTTTTTATTTGCATCTCTCTGATTATAAGAGATTTAAAACAGTTTTTCATGTGCTTATTAATAGTTTTGATTTCTTTATCTGAAAACTACCTATTTAGGTCACTTGCCCATTTATCAATTTGAGAATGGCTTTATTTTTTGTATAATTGATTTAGCTCTTTATAAATTTGAGTAATTAAACCTTTGTCAGAGATTTTTGTTATGAAGATTGTTTCCCAATTTGTTGCTTCCCTTCTGATTTTGGTTACATTGGTTTTATTTGTAACAAAAGCTTTTTAATTTGATGTAGTCAAAATTATTTATTTTACTCTTTCTAAGTCTTGCTTGGTTTTAAAGTCTTTCCCTTCCCAAAGGTCTGACATGTATACTATTCTGTGTTTGCCTAATTTATTATAGTTTCCTTCTTTATGTTCAAGTCATTCACCCATTTTGAATTTATCTTGGTGTAGGGTGTGAGGTGTTGATCCAAACCTAATCTCTCCCACACTGTCTTCTAATTTTCCCAGCAGTTTTTATCAAATAGTGGATTTTTGTCCCAAAAGGTAGGATCTTTGGGTTTATCATATACTGTCTTGCTGAGGTCACTTGCCCCAAGTCTATTCCACTGATCCTCCTTTCTGTCTCTTAGCCAGTACCCAATTGTTTTTATGAACGCTGCTTTGTAATATAGTTTGAGATCTGGGACTGCAAGGCAACCTTCCTTTGTATTTTTTTTTCATTATTTCCCTGGATATCCTTGATCCTTTGTTCTTCCAAATGAACATTTTTATGTTTTTTTCCTAAATCAGTAAAGAAATTTTTTGGAAGTTCAATGGGTATGGCACTAAATAGATAGATGAGTTTGGGTAGGATGTTCATTTTTATTATATTGGCTCATCCTGCCCATGAGCAGTTAATGTTTTTCCAATTGCTCAAGTCTAGTTTTAGTTGTGTGGAGAGTGTTTTGTAGTTGTGTTCATATAGTCCCTGTGTTTGTCTTGGGAGGTAGATTCCTAGGTATTTTATTTTGTCTAAGGTGATTTTGAATGGGATTTCTCTTTCTATTTCTTGCTGCTGAGCTGTGTTGGAAATATATAGTAAAGCTGATGATTTACGTGGGTTTATTTTGTATCCTGCAACTTTGCTAAAGTTGTTGATTATTTCAATTAGCTTTTTGGTTGAATCTCTAGGATTCTTTAAGTAGACCATCATGTCATCTACAAAGAGCGATAACTTGGTCTCCTCCTTGCCTATTTCGATGCCTTCAATTTCTTTTTCTTCTCTAATTGCTACTGCTAGTGTTTCTAGTACAATGCCAAATAATAGAGGTTTGTTTCACTCCTGATCTTATTGGGAATGCATCTAGTTTATCCCCATTGCAGATGATATTAGCTGATGGTTTTAGATATATACTGTTTATTATTTTTAGGAACGACCTTTTTATTCCTATGCTTTCTAGTATTTTTAATAGGAATGGGTGTTGTGTTTTATTTATCAAAGGCTTTTGCATCTATTGAAATAATCATGTGGTTCTTGTTGGTTTGCTTGTTGATGTGGTCAATTATGTGGATGGTTTTCCTAATATTGAACCAGTCCTGCATCCCTGGTATAAATCCTACTTGATCATGGTGAATGACCCTTCTGATCATTTGCTGGAGTCTTTTTGCTAGTATCCTATTTAAGATTTTTGCATCTATGTTCATTAGGGATATTGGTCTATAATTTTCTTTCTTTGTTTTTGACCTGCCTGGTTTTGGAATCATGTTTGTGTCATAAAAGGAATTTGGTAGAGAAATCAATTTTATTAAAATAGTTTTCAAAAATTTCATTTCCCATATTAAGAACCATTGACTTAGTACTTAACATAATGTACCATTCATAGTAGATGCTTAATAAATGTTCATTGAATGATTGTTGTTAATATAATTCTGAGAAAATCTTTTTGCAAGTCTCTTTTGTTTTTTATAGTATCTTATATATTCTAATGCATTGCACATCCATGTTAATGTTTTTATGAGTCTCATTTGATTCTCACAACAAATTGATGAGTTAATTAGTAAACCAAAGTGCAGAAAAGGTGTGTGGTTACCTTAGGTCAGACACTGACTCTCCAATCCAAGTCTTTGAACTCTATTCCAGAGATTTTTATAGTACATGACAAATCTTCTGATATAAATCTCCACATGCTGGTTCTCTAACCTTCCTATGAAGAGACAAATCCTCTTCTGTAGTCAGTTGAAAGGCATAGGTTTTAGAGAAATTATCTCAAAACCCAGAAGTCCTGGGCTCTAGTTCTGTCTCTGACATGTAATGTTGTGTGACCCTGGATAAGGTGATTAACCAGTAATTATAGGTAACTCTCTAAGACTATAAGTTGTAGAAAAAAATAAAGAATCAGAAATTTCTTATGACAAAATTACTGGAAATAAAACAACTGCAATGAATGAGAGAAATAGCTGGATGGAATGTGAAATTTAAATGTAAATGTTTAAATGTAAATGTAAATATTAGACCAATATTGGAAATATATGAAGAAAATAAAAGAATTAGAATAATATATGCTATTATTAAGTTTTTTAAAAATAACAGTCACAAAATGAAGAGAAAAAAGTATCCAAATAAAACAAATCCAAATGGAACTTAAAAGAAGAGGATTTTTATATTAATATACAAATACAACTTACATATTTTTAAATAATTGTAAATTAAGCTGAGTTTTGTGAAGGGGAAAAGGGTTAATTTTAAAAGGGTTGGACCTGTTTGGTTGTTGTTTTTTTTTTATTAATTACAGGAATTTAATTAATTCCAAAGAGATTTTATTTACAATTTATTTACAAAATGTTGAAATAGTGAAGTAAGAAATCAGAGAGGTGACAAGGCAAGATATCTTGTCCAAGCCCTAAGTAATTTATCTCTGGCCCAGGGGCAGGGAGAGTTAGTTCTTAGCCAGAGGGGCCTCAGCCCTTGTAGCTGAGGCCCAGGGGATTCAAGAAATCTCTCTTAGAGAATAGGTTTCTCCTGAGATTAGTCTCTACTGAATATACAGCAGTTAAGATTCAGCTGTTCACTCGCCATGTGTCAGTGCAAAAGAACAGGGTCTCTGGTTCAGTCAGCAGATCTTTTTTGCTCCTCTTCACCAGTCTCAACTCGAAAGCATTAAAAATTGAATTCTCAGAAGAAGTAACAGCTCCTTTTAAAGATGCTACTTTTGCACCACTTCTGTGTCTTCTAATTTTATGTCTACCAATCACAGTTGATGCTTTATTTTAGGGCGGCCCCCTCTGGGCAGTCAGTCAATTCTGATTCATCACCAACTATTTCACGTATGGGTCACAGACCTCCCACTTAATGTGTGAAATAGGGTGTTTACATCTTTTGTGATTAAATCTAAAATAAAAAGATCTTCATACCCAACTTTAAGTAGGGTGTTCTAAACATAGACAGGGGTTACAATTTAATCTTCACAATCAGGGTAGAGTTAAGTATTTTCATTGTTATAATCAGTAGAGAGTTAAATTTAATCTTCACAGTTTGTGGGTTTGTAAATAAGTTTTTATGCATTTGTTTAGTTAAATACTTTTTGGTGGTGGTGATAGTTAAGTATATAATAGTTAAAAAAAAAGAATCAGACATTTCTTGACCTTGAGCTGAGTCCAACCTTCTCATCTTACAGATGAAGAAGCTAAAGCTTTGGGAGGATAATTGATTTACCCAAAGTCCATACTTAATAAATACCAGAAATGGTATTTATACCCAAGTCTCCCAAGAGTAGAGCAAATACTCTTTCTGCCATCCAAAGAGAGGAAAGGAAAACCCATAGCTACTTATTTTGTGATTGGAAAGAAAAGTGCCAAAGAAAGGATGAAGTGGTAGTCTTAGAATTCCCATGGTCTTAAATAATTTGTTTTTCCAAGGTCTTTACCTATAATGTGAAGGAAAATACAAATACATTAGAGGCAAGACCAAACATAAATGATGTGTTCCACCTCTCAATAATCAGAAGAAGATGAGCAATAAAGGTATGTTCGAGGTAAGGTTTGGATTACTCAGACTCGCATGCCAAAAGACCACTTCCAGAGATGCTTCACAGCTGCCACGAATATCCTGAGCTATTATAAGGCCCACCTGAGACTTTTTTATATCCCACCTTTGCTGGGAGCCATCAGGCCACAATGCCTTGACATAGTCACTCATGGCAGCCAAGAGGTCACAGACTGGCTCTTTGGCAAGATGGAATTGCCCACTCAGTTTCCTCTTCTCTCATCAACACCCCTTAATAATGGAATTGATATGATTCTTTTTCTTTCCCTATCCTCAGAAGGAATAAAATAAAAGCAAAATATACTTGCACTCTATTTCCCCAAAACATCACCAAAAACTAAACTAACTAAACTAAACTAACACTGTCCTAGATTTGAACCTAGGACCTCCCATCTCTAGGCCTGACTCTCAATCCACTGAGCTACCCAGCTGTCCCCTGAATTTCCTTATTAACATCACCTTATTATTGGAATTGCTATGATTATTATTCTTACTTAGCCCAAGGAAAAATAGATGTAAGCAACATGCTTGCAGATTTAATTCAGATGTCCCACTCTGTCCCCCCAGAGTATAACTAGGAGATCCCACTTACAAAATTAAACCTAAGGATTTTTATATACCCACATAGATAGGACCCTCTTTTCTAGAAATAAAAACTTCTTGCAAGTCTATGCTCTGAATTCTCCAACCTACATCTGGGTCATGTTGATTCTACCCTATGACCCTTTACTTAGCAACAGTGTTTTGTTGACTATCTCCTTAGGCTTTATGTCTGTTGTTAGGTTCTTTGAAAACATGTATGCTTTTTTTTCATAGAGAATGAAACTGTGCCAAGTAGGTGTATCATCATGAGCACATAAAATAAAGTCAAGCCTCAGCCAAGGAGGATCAGTTTCTGCTGTGAAACCTGTGTTGCAGATTGAATAGAAAGCTGTGTCCCATTCATCATTTCACTGACACCGTCCCACCTCCAAGACCCCATCCCCCGTGAGAGTCTGGCCCACCCCAGAGCACTAAACTAATTATGGCATTTTGTAATAATAAAGCATTATAGAAACCAAGAAAAAGATTAATTATAGGAAATAAGGAAAGACCTTTATGAGATGAGGAAATGCAAACCCTACAAAACCAAAAAGATTAAATGCTACATTGTAACTATAATAAATAATTTAAAAATAATAAAGATCCCAGGAACACAGTCAGATATTTCAAAGGCTCATACTTTAAGGTTTAAATTCACAACTTCATTCCTAATATATATATATATATATATATATATATATATATATATATATATATATTTAAATCTGGTTCAGGGGCATGTAACAGTTAAATTAGTCTCTTGTAATAAAAAGTATTATATTTTATGAGGTTTATTAAAGATTATTAGAAATCAAGGATAAAGAAATACAAAATAGGAAAGCTATGTGCTCAGGGCTGATGAGCCCATTCACAGCCTACTTACAACATGTTGCAATCTCTAAGTAGAGGAAGAGAGAGCAAAGTAGGTGGAGAGTCCCTTTAAATAACAATTTGTGGTCTCAGAACCAGGTGAGAACTCAGGCGAGATTATAGGGAAATCTGGGAACTACCAAGGACTTCTGGGGATTGAAGTCTGGTGTTCAAATCTCCATTTTTACATTCCCCAATTTGATCATTATTTGCAAAGCAGTTTCCCCAAAAGAATCATGATAACATACTCAACTTAAAGATTATAATAATTTGAGGATAAGAGAAAAAAAGAACAAAAACAATAATTGCTAGACACATTGACAAAAAGTCAGTTAGGGGGCAGTCCCCTTTAGTATGCAAGTATACATACAAATAAATGTTCAATCAACCAAACCCAAAGTTCATTCTTGATTTTCTTGTGCAGCTTGTGGCCTGGAGGCATCTTCATGGTGCTTTCTCCAAACAGTTCAGTATCTGGATTCAGAGAGGTATCATGTTTCTTAACCTAAAATTCTTCTCAAAAGGAATTTAAACTTTGCAATTTAAAAATAATATTTTTACATCCCCCCTTGAAGAGAGTGATTGAAAAAAACACAGGGATCATTTAGGGATGCATGGCTGAGTTATGAGGTCTATGAATCAATTGGCAAGCGAAATTAAAAAGGCATCAGAAAAATCCAAATTAAAAAAAAAAGATAATTTTTGTATGAAAATATAGACTGTCAAAGTCTTATGTGTAAAAATTCTAAGTAAAGGAAAAACAAATCTATAACAGGTCCTTGAATCAGGGCCTAATTAAAATGATATAAGCAAGTAAGCATTTTCCCAGTCAGTAGCCAGAACTACAGAATGTTTGCCATACTATGAAAGACAGAAAAGGGACTAGATTATAGGAGCCAAATAGAAGCCAAGTTAGGGATACTCATCTGTAAGTATTTTCAAAGTGTGGATACAAGGAAGGCCTACGTCTTAACCTATGTCAAGCGTCGCAACCTTGAGTCTTCACACTAGGTTCACGTCCTTTGTATTGGCTTAGAAGTACATCAATCCTTCCTGGATTGGTTTCTTTGGCCCTGTGCAATGGCTCTTTTGAATTATCTTGTCCTGGAATCAGACAGAATCATTAAGCAAAGTCCTATAATTTTTTTAAACAATTAATGCCATCATTTTTATAGTCTCAAGCTCTTGAGGTATGCATTGATATTATAGCAAATGTATTTTAAACATATTGCTGCAAAATCAAAAAGTTAAAGAAAATCTTAATACTGGTAACATGCTTCAAATATAAAAGGGAGAGGGAAACTGAAATAGTATTTTGCACATGCAAGAAAAATATAATAAAAGTTTTAAAAATATAGCTTGTAATCATTGACACACTGTGTCAGCTAAGAAAATATAGAATACAAGGCTTTCTCACCAAAAATTAGATCTATTTCCTCTTCATATCTGGCCATGATCCACTGTGAGTACAAGCAAATGAATTTCACAAAGTAACAGTTTTTTTTTTTAATGAAGAACAGTAGTACAGTAGTAAAATACAAATATAAATTCTCAATATTCAAATTAATTACAATAACCAACACACCCACTATCATATTTCACATAAATTGCTGTATGCATTTTTAAAAGCCTATGAACTGATGGACATTTGTCACAATTTTTACAAACATAGCAAATCTTTCAACCTTGGTAAACATATTTAAAAAACTAAAACTCATTTTGGGTCTAGAACATCATCAATAAATCTAGATATCATTACAAAAATATGGGAGAGGAGTCTAGGAAAAAAAAACAAAACTCTGTACTGTTGATACTGTACTGTACTGTTGGGTAAAGTGAGCTGAAGAATTATAAATGAGAGATGCTCCTCTTTTGGGAGTGCTTCAGAGGTACTCTTTGCCCTGGGATTAACTTCCCAGGTTCCATTCACAGTTTTATAAATATGGGAGGTGGGGATTAAATTTGTGTTTCACTTCAGCTACTAAAATGGACCTTACCTCCTATTAGGGGCAGGCAAAATGATCAGTTAGTTGGAAAAAAATCTAAAAATCTTGTCTACAAGACCCTTTAAAATCAATTTGAGATATTTAGTTCATTAAATTTTACAAAGATTGTTATACAATTGTAACCAGTTCTGATGAAGTCCATCTATCCTCTTTGTGACAATTTACAAATTCAAAACATAAAAACTGTTTTCATATGGGCTTATTCAATAATGTTTGTTCAGTATAGTTATAGGGGGAAAGCAACAGAATTTAACAGTAGTTAAAACCCAGTACATTAAAATGATTCAGTGTAACAGAATAGTATTGAATACATTAATACATGAACTTAAAACCACAAAATTAAATCTTAAACAAAACAATCAGCAAAATGCAATAAAATACAGAGATCTTTATAAAACATTGGAGTCTGAAATGCCTGAAAAATATAACTCCCGTCTCTTTAAAGTTCTTTGGGTTTTTAAGATTAATTATCCATTTAGATGCCTATTGTCAGAAGGCAGAAGATTGGTAAGGGGTAGGCAATGGGGGTTAAATGACCTGCCCAGGGCCACACCACCAGGAAGTGTCTGAGGCCAGATTTTTAACCCAGGACTCTAGGCTGGCTCTCAATACACTGAGCCACTGATCTGCCCACCCCCCATAGTAAGGGTGGATTTTAGGAATCTCAAATTTGGCAAAAGAGTTGCAGGGAGCTGAATTTTTCCCCTGAAGTAACAGAATCAGTGTAGTCAAATATATCCTTTTAAAGAAGCCATACCCTGTCCCCAGTCCCTGTGGAGGCTAATTTAGGCTCAGTCTAAAGAAAGAACAGCCCCATTTTTACCAGATGGTTTTTGATCCTGAAGAAATCGGGTCTGCTTCCAGCAGCCTTCTGGTTCAGAGGCCAGAGTTGCTGGGGCCGGGAATCAGCCAGGCCGGATGAGTAATATTGAATCAAGAAAGGCTGAGGAGGATGGCTGCAGGCAGGAGCCCAGAAAAGCAGGACCAAGCTGATCAAGATGGTTTTCTAAAAAGCCTTGGAGAAACATGGCTTAGAAATCATTATCTAGGCTATCTTTTTTTTTTTAATTTGAGAAGTTCTCATCCAATCTAGTGGTTGCTATTAACTGTAACAGTTAAATTAGTCTCTTGTAATAAAAGGTATTATATTTTATGAGGTTTATTAAAGATTATTAGAAATCAAAGATAAAGAAATACAAAACAAGATAACCATGTGCTCAGGGCTGATCAGCCCATTCACAGCCTACTTACAACATGTTGCAGTCTCTGAGTAGAGGAAGAGAGAGCAAAGTAGGTGGAGAGCCCCTTTAAATAATAATTTGTGATCTCGAAACCAGGTGAGGACTCTAGTGAGATTATAGGAAATTCTGGGAACTACCAAGGACTTCTGGGGATTGAAATCTGGAGTTCAAATCTCCATTTTTACAGGCAGCTAGGTATCAACAGAGCACCAGGCTTGGAGTAAAAAAACCTGGATTTGAATATGACCTCAGATACTTCCTTGCTGTATAACACTGTGCAAATCACATAACCCCAATTGCCTAGCCCTTAATCCTCATCTGCTTTGCAACAAATACTTAGTATTGATTCTAAGACAGAAAATGAGAGATTATAAAATTTTGAAAAATGATACTTAAAGAAGATAAAAGCTTTTAAAATAACTGGTGTGATATTCCACTTATCAGCTGTATATTTTTATATTGATATTTTTATCATCTAGGTTTTAGTTTCCCTTATCTTGCTTAGCTATATGTATCTATTGATTATAAACAAAAGTGGTAGATTCAATAAATATTACATGTTGTTATATCATGTTATTTTATATTTATTCTTAGGCAGGCTATTTCTCCGACTTCAAATTCCTCCTATCAAATGATGGAGAAAATGAAAAAGTTGTGATAGATAACCCCAAAGTCCTTTTTAATTCTCATATCCTGTGCTCCTATAAACCATGTAGTACATCATTATCCATAACCATCTATGACTCAAAATGGCACACACTGGCAGTTCTAACTTCAAATGTGGGACTTAGAATGATAGAATCATAAGTCTAGACTTGTGGGGGTTGCAGAGTCCATCTTCAGAATCCTCTTATTCCACAAATGATAAATGTTAAGCTCAGCACTTTAAGTGCTTGTTCAAGGTCACAAAGCTAACTAAGCATCACAAAAAAGATCTGAATTTAAGTCCTCATACTCAAGAGCCCATTATCACTCTAGTTTTCCACATGCCTCCTAAACCATGAGTGCTGCTGTGATTTTGGCATGAATGCAGAAGCATTCCATAGCATGTAATGTTAACATTTCCTCAGCTCTATCATCTTTGGGTGCCACTTACCTGCTCTAAGAAAAAAACCTGGATAATTGTAATTACAGCATTAAAGTATCTCCTTGTTCAGTTCTCATTTGTTCCAAGCTGGTTAATTTTTGTATACAATTGGAAGATTAGGACCAAGTTCTCTCTAATCACTTAAAGGGGATTTTTAAAACTCTGATACACAAGGAGGATATGAATATCTACTTCTACTATCTGACTAAATTAGAATGATTTAGAAACTGCAGGAAAAATGGGAAATATTTATTAACTTTTCTAATGTAGAGAACAAGCAGGAAACAAAGACCCATGAACAAAAATTTTTATTTTATGGAAGATAGTCATAACTGTCAGAGACTTTGAAAAATACAGGCAACAAAGCAAGTGCTAAGGTTTGGGAAGAAAGGAAGCAATATCTTCACTTGGACCTCCACTAATTCTCCTGCAAGTACATGATTTTAATCTAATTGGTTTGTGGGAGTTACAATAGACAAAATCAACTTTTATTTTTTGTATAGAAAAGTTTCTACCTTGATATATCAATGTAGTTGGCCAATTTCCTATTTCCCTATGATTCTGGGCCAGTAAGTGATTAAAAGGGATTAATAGACACACACACACACACACACACACACACACACACACAAAAGCAATGCTCTCCTTTTGGAGTCCCCCACCTGAACTCAGAAAAAAAAAAAAGAATGCAGAACTATTTCATATAGAATCCCTACAACCAAGCTGATAGAAAAGACTACAGTGTTGTAATCAGGATGAGTATTAGCAAATGCACTATAATTTTTGGATATAATAAAATGCCTTTTAAACCTAAAAAATAAAATCATAGGGAACAAAACTAGAAAGCAGTCAATTGATATGAACTCAGATTTAATTAAGGAGATTCTTTTTAAATCACTTAACCACTAAAAAAAGGAATATTTTTGAACATTATACTTTTGGGGAAAGACAATAGAGTTCATTATTAAGGAGTCTATAATTTTCTCTTGGTATTTTTTCTCAGGAGCTATGTCAATTCATTAATATGATTTTTTGAAGTCATGCATTATCAGTTACAAAAATGTCACATAACAGACATACAAGAGTTAAACAACTAGAAGTCATTCATTTTGAAAAGTCCTGTGACATCACAGTGCCAGTGCTCTAATCCCCTCAAAAATCATAAGCAGGAAAAGAAAAGCAAGTTCTTACAGAAACAGGAAAGTCAGAAAGAGAAAAATTAGTGTCCAGATTTTAACACTCAAGCTTGGAATGATATTCATTGTGACACTCTCCAATCAACTTTTTATTTCTTTCTCTTTCCTGATTCTTTCTTGATCTTAGTTCTTAATACCTCACTCCAAGTGCCATTCCTGTCAAATTTTGAGAGGAATATATAGGCTGTAAACCAAGGGGTGGAATTAAAAGGATACATAATGAAATTATGATCCAGCAGGAAGTATTATGAGTCCTATACAAATCTCCAGCCCTGAAGTCTCTGAGTTTCCATCTATTGACCCATGGTGGGGATAAATGCATGATATTTGTTGGTGGTAAGTTAAGTTCAGAAGACAATAATTAACTTTAGCAGTTTTCCATTCCAAATCCTCTGTCCTCTCCTTCTCCCCTTATACATTGCAAAGGAAAGCAGAACAAAACTCACTACTGGTATGAATATTAATATAAAACTAATTTCATATTTGCCATACCCTCCAAAACTAGATAGAAAAATATGCTTCAATCTTCACTCTGAATTTATCAGATTTCTGTCTAAACCTGGATAACATGTTTTATAATTAATTGGTCATAGTACTTATCAACATTCCATTATTTTTTCAAAAATTATTATCTCTACAACAGTGTTATTGTATAAATTGTCCTCCTCATTGTCCTCATTTCACTCTCTGTCAATTAAAACAAGACTTGTTAGGTTTTTCTGAAAATATCTTCAGTTTTTCTTACACCACAAAAGTTTTCACTCTTTTTTAATTGATACACCATAAATTGTTCAGCCATTCACCAATTGATTAATATCCTCTCGGTTTTTAATACTTGACTATCACAGAGAAGTTATAAAAAATTTTTGCACATATAGGACATTTTCCTCATTCCTTTATTGTTGTATAGCCAGTACCAGTATTGATGAATTATAAGTGTATGATGAGATTAATAGCTTTTTGTTTATAGCTCCAAATTGCTTTTTTAAATATTTAATTTTTCTCTCAATTACATGAAAAAATAATTTTAACCTTCACCTTTCCAAGTTTGAGCCAAATTCTTCCTCTCCCTCCATTTTTCAATCCTCCTCCTCCTCCTCCTTGATAAGGAAGATAGATGTGTAATAAAGTAAAAATATTTCCATATTAGTTGTTTTATGAAAGAGAACTTGGACAATCAAAAGAAGTGAAGAGAAAAAGTTAAATAGAGTATGGTATGTCTCAATCTGCATTCAAACTCCATCAGTTCTTTTTCTGGATGAAGATAGTATTTTTCATCATGAGTCCTAGATTGTCTTAGATCATTGTATTGCCAAGAAAAGCTAAGTCATTCATAAATATTCATCACATAAAATATTTCTGTTACTGTGTGCAATGTTCTCCTTGTCCCCCTCACTTCACTTTGCTTCAGTTAATTTAGGCCTTCCCAGGTTTTTCCTAAATCATCTTTCTCATGATTTCTTATCACACATTAGTATTCTCTTACAAATATATAACACAACTTATGAAGCCATTCCCCATTTGATGGATATCTCTTTAGCTTCCAATTCTTTGCCACCCCTAAAAGAACAGAAATAAATATTTTTGTACAAACTTTTCTTCTTTTTTTCAAATGTCTTTTACACAAAGACCCAGTAGTAGTAGTATAGCTGAATCAAATGGTATGCTCAAATGCACAAACAAAATATTAAATGATTTACCCATGGTCACAATGCATATGTGTGTGGTGTGTGTGACATGATTCATTTGATGTTTACACTATTTTAAAATTTGTTTTGAAAATGTTTATGGTTATTGATAATAAATATATAAATGAAATACCACCAGTTTGTACTTGACCTTGTACACAATGAAAAAAATGGAAAACTTGACTAGGAAAATGTTATTTTGAAAGTAAAATCTTAAGAACATTAATCTGGGATGGATGCAGAAGATGGACTCATTGAGGGAGAAATTAAGAGGAAGGATACAAGTTAAAAACCTACTAAAGTAATGATTTAATGCAGAGATGAGAAAATATAGGTTTACATGAGACTGGTTAAATATAAGGTCAATGCCTAAACAATTAAGAAGCAGTACAAAAGAAAATTTGATTACTAGTAGAAGATGGTGAAAAAAGTTGTCATTGACTTTTCTTTCAAACATTTAGCAACCCATCTTAAATACACAAAGAACTTAGTTATTTGTTAAGGGGAAATGTAAAATGTCAGAATTCAATTGAACATGGGCTTAAACAGACTGTGTTAGGAGGTATAGATTTGATAAGGATTAGCTTTCTAACAGCTTCAAATATTGTCCTGTTTTCGCTCTACCTCAACTACAGGGTATCCTTGGGTAAAATACAGACTACCCCCAAATGCAAGAAGAGTTGTTTTGACTGCTTATAAGCTGAGGTATACAAGCATTTCTTTTACAGTTTTTATTACCTGAAAGACAGTCTATTCTATATTTGACAAATGATTAGCAAGAATATATGGTGGAAACTAAGGATTCTTTTACCATTTGTATAGAGAACAAGAAAAGAGACAAATGTTGATGTTCTTGTGTGAAACTCTGAAATGGGACACAAACAAAAAAGTGTGAATTCTGAGGAAACTCTGAGACCAACTAGATCCAGGTAAGCTTAAGGCTTTGATAAGGGTTTATACCCATATGTTTGTAAAATAAATGGAGAAGGAAAAAAGAACTAAGTGAACTATTGTTCCACTTAACAGAGATATCCATAGCTGGATTTCTGTGTGAACATTCTGACCAGTAATTGACAAAAAAGTTAATATATTCAAAAGCAACACATTGAACATTCAATTAAATAATACTGATATGATTTTAAGGTATACTAGACACCAAAAAGAGTTTTGTATAAATGTCTTTAGTAATTTAAAACAGTATAGTTATTGAATGCAGTATATTAAAAATATACCCTCCTCAATATTCCTATGTTCATTATAATCCCAATCATCAAGGATTATTATTAATTTAAAAAGAAATGAACAGTTACTCAGTTCCTGATTTTCTCAATTTTTATCCATTAAATCACTGGAACTTACTAATATTAAATGGGACTAACCTATTAGGATTCATTGTTTTTTGGAACATGATCAGCTGAATCACTGTACACTTGACACTGTGAAGATTGGATTTGGCTCTCCCCTGACTGTAACAATGAAGGTACTTAGCTCTTCCTTGATTGTGAAGAACAAATTGTAATCTGTCTATTTCTGGATTTAATCCCCAAAGTGTAATCATGGTACTTCAAGTTGAGTATAGAGATCTGTCTATGTTTAGATTTTAATCCCCAAAAGCATAAGCACAGTATTTAAAGCTGAGTATGGAGATCTGCTCATTTGGTACAAACACCCATCTCACACACCAAGTGGAAGGTCTGTGACCCATGTGTGAAAGAGTGCATAACAAATCTTCTGATGGCCTCCTGGGTGGTCCTAGAGTGGACCATTGGCTATGACTGGTAGACATATAGATTAAGGGAAATTATGTGAGAAAGAAAGGTCTTTAAATGAGAGTGACAAGGGCCTGAAGGTATTTCTTCTAGAAGTTCAACTTGGAATTCCACTTCTGTTGGAGTTCTACTGACAGTTCTATTGGAGTAGAGAATAATTCTTAATTCAGAAGAGTGATGACTGGACCTGTTTTTTTTTCCTAGTGACCCTGTTCCTTTGAACTGACACACAGTGAGTGTAAAGGCTGGCTCCCTTTCCCTTGGCCTTTCTGGAGGCAATAGCCTCTGGAGAAGTCCATTATCTTGAGACTCTTTTCCCTTGGTTTGGGCCTCTGAACTCCTGTCTGTCTCAGAAGAGGTTGGAGCAGCTATCTCTCTCTTTTCTTCTCTTTCTCTCTTCCTTAATAACTTCCCTCTTTCATTGTAAAATAAACTACCATAAATTCCATTCTGACTTTAGTAATTCATTTGGGATTTAGTAATTAAATCCCTGGTGACCAACTAAAATATTATTCAGTCCAACCATAAATTTAACAGAATCCTAGAAAATCAACTGAAAAATTAGTTGAAATAATAACTTTAGCAAAGTTGCAGGATAGAAAATAAACCCACATAAACCATCAACATTTCTATATATTACTAACAAAATCTAGCATCAAGAGATAAGAAGGGAAATTCCATTTAAGATAACTCTAGATAATATAAAATACTTGGGAATCTATTTGCCAAGACAAACACAGGAATCATATGAACACAGTTACAAAACATGTTTCATAAAAATAATGTTAGAATTAGAAAAAAATTAATTGCTCATGTATAGGTCAACCTAAAATGATATGACAATTCTACCTAAATGACTTATTCAGTGCCATACAGATCAAATTACCAAAAAACTGAACCAAAGAACTAGAAAAAATAACAAAAAATTCATTTGGAAGATCAAAAGGTCAAGGATATCAAGGGATTTAATGGGAAAAAAATGTGAAGATGGTAGCCTAGCAGTATCAGATCTCAAACTGTACTCTAAAGCAGTAATCATGAACACAATCTTGTACAAGTTATGAAATAGAAAGGTAGATCAATGGATTAAGTTAGGGATAATTGTCCTTAGCAATCTAATGTTTGATAAATCCAAGCATTACAGTTGTTTTTTTTTTTTTTGATAAGAATTCACCTTTTGACAAAAACTACTGGGAAAACTCAAAAATGTGGCAAACACCAGGGATAGAATAATATTTCCCCTTATACCAACATAAGGTCAAAATGGGCAAATGATTTAGAAATAAGAGATGGTACTATAAGTAAATTAGGGAAACATATAAAGAGTTGCCTGTCAGATCTCTGAAGAAGGGAAGAATGTATTACCAAACAAGAGATAGAAAACATTGCCAGATGTAAAATTAATAATTTTACTACATTAAATTAAAAAGGATTTGTACCAACAAAATCAATGTAAACAATATTAGAAGGTAAACAACAAATTGGTAAAATTTTTTATAATAAATTTCTTTGATAGAGGTCTCATTTCTCAAATATAGAGAGAATTACATCAAATTTATAAGAATACAAGTCATTCTCCAGTTGACAAATAGTCAAAGAATATGAAAAAAGTTTTCAGATAAAGAAATTAAAGCTATGGATAATAATATGAAAAAATATTCTAAGTCACTCTTGACTAGAGAAATGAGGTCTCCCAGTCCATTTTTAAAGATACCACATTCCCATTTTAATAATGATAAGTTGATTCTTAATAGCTTAATAGCTTATTCACAACAAAAAGGCATATGTAATATCAAGGGAGACTTTGAAAAGAAAGGAACCAATGAATAGCTGTTTGGGGATTGAATTCTAAGTGACACTTCCTCCCCCCATCCCTAAGCTGAATTGTTACCAATGGGGCCAGTCAGACTAGACTAAAGGGTGTCAGATTTTCCTTCAGCATCCTTCTTGTAATAATGAAATTTGAAGCTCCTCTCCCTAGACTACGATTTAAATTCTATTACAAATAAAGATATCTAATTTATTTGGGTATAAAGCTGTTTAAAAAAAAAGTAATGAAAGGATAATGAAAGGACAGAGGGAAGAGGAAGTCCCTAACATTTTCTTTCCTATATAGCTTTGAGGGTTTGACCAAGTAAATCTTTTCAGAAATAATCTCTGGGTTCCCCTAAGGGAAAAAGAGAGTCTTTATCCAAAAGTTTGGCTCCAGTTGAGAAATGAGATCTTCTTCTGTTCAAGCAAAGGGTTGAGGGATTTGTAATTCTCCCACCCAGCTCCAAAGAGTCCCAGATAAGAACTTTGGTTTTTCTCCTCCAACTGCTTTTGAACCTGGATGGAATTCTATCCCATCCCCCCAGGTCTTGTGAAGTTCCATTTGTTCCTCTTCTGATGCATTTCTTCAAATTTTCAAATTTCCTTGTTTCTGGTCATTCCCTTGTACACACATGTAACAGTAAGTCAATGTTGAATTAAATTTGTCCATGTGGAATATGACATTTGACTCATTTGAAAATTAAATTGTACTAACAAAAACCATCCTAACTATGAAAATATAAAGCTGTCACTCCTCACCTATATCTCTTTAGAAGTTCTAAAGAGAAATACCTGAAAGTGTTCTACTAAGGCCAAAATAAAGAGTTCAGAGCAGAAAAGCAGGGACCACATCTTGCCCCAAATCATGCCAACATAAAAGCAATGAAAACTTACAGAGCCCCAGAACAATTTTGAAATGTACAAGGCAAAAAATTCTGAAACTTAGATCAATTATTACTCAGTGGAGTGGGGGTCTTGAAGGATAGACCCCCTCTTCTCACTAATAATTTCCATAGCCCAGGACTGAAGTAAAAGACAGCAAGTTTACTGTAGCTCCTTAAAGGGGACATCCTCTGACTCTTGATAGCAAATTCTTAGCAGATGTTCTGCCAGCAAAATGCATGGCAGAATTGCTCCATTGGCAAAATGCAACGGTGGCAAGAATGCCCTAGTGGCAAGTGCAAGGATTTATATGTAAAACAGAATTTTTTGATAATAATATTGGCACAAGATGCTCCACCTCATCCAACTCCTTGTTGGGATGGGGAGGAGGTGCTGTGGCATTTACAATCTTGAGTGCTTGATTGAATCCTCAACAAAAGGTCATTTCCCCCATCTCCCCTTATCAAACTTGTGATTTTTTCAGGCTTTACCCATAAGTAGGCAAGGAGATAAATTTGCAGGGAACATGGTATCTTTAAAAATGCAAAAAAAACTAGGATTAAGAGAATGGTGTATACAGTGACAGCAATGTTTTTTGAAGAATAAATATGAATATCCACCTTTAGAGAAATATGTAAATATTTCTCAAATGGTAGAATTCTCTATTATGGGTGAGAAAGAAGGGAGACAACCTAGTACATAAAATGTAACAAATAATAATTCTAACATAATTTTGAAAGGAAAACCTTTAAAAATTTGAAAGTTTAATTAAAATTAAATTAAAATTAAAAATTTGAAAAGGAAAACCCTTAAAAAGCAGGTTTTACCTAGTGGAAACATAAATATAAAATTTCATTTTGGAAAATAATTCCTTAAAAATTATAACTAGTCAAATGAAAGCTAATTAACCCATAAGAGGTTTAAAAAAGTCAAAAGAATGAAAAAAGAATAACATGTCAAATATATGATCAGAAGATCAACTGTTATGGTTAATAGATAACAGAGAGATTATATTAAATTATGGATTACTATGAAGCTAGAAAATATGGCTTAGATAGCTTTTTTTTAATTATAAGGGAAAATTGACAAGATATAATAGAACCAGGAAGCAAGGTAGAAATTGAAAGAACCTACCAATCACCTCCTGATAAAAGATCCCCAAAAGAAAACTCCCAGGACTATCCTACCCAAATTCCAGAGCTCCCAGGACAAGGAAAAATAATGCAAACATCCAGAAAGAAACAATTCAAATATTGTGGAACCACAATCAGGAATGGAGTGCTTAAAATAAAACATTCTGGGAACTAAAGGAGGTAGGATTACAATCAATAATTACCTACCCAGGAAAACTGAATATAATCCTACAGAAAGAAAAATGAAATAGAGGAAATCCCGAAATTCCTACATTCAAACTTTGGATTTACTAAAAACATAAAAAAGTAAAGATGAATGAGAAATCATGAGGTATTTTTAAAAGTTAATTCACTTAAAAATTTTATTTAGCTATTGTTACATTCAATATCCAATAATTCTCATTTACCTCCCATTTCCCTGTTTGAGAAGACATTCCAGTGACCTCAAATATTTCTCTGTTTTGACAGTATCTAACCTAAGAACAACCTTGGGTAAAATGGAGGCCAGTCAGATACTTAAGGAGAGTAATTTGGAATATTTATAAGCTTAGGCATAAATGCTTTTGCTTTACAGTTTTTGTCACCTTAAAGAAAGTCTTTTTTGTTGTTGTTAACAAATTGTTTGCATAAATATCTGAGTGGTAAATAACTCAGAATTCTTTTAACACTTGTACAGAGAAAAGGAAAAGAGACCAACACTGAAATTTGGGGGTAAAAGTTTCAGTGGGACATGACCAAAAGAGTGTCCCTTGTGAAGAGCCCCTGATTCTGAACCTAATCCATGTCAGCCCAAAGCTTTTGTCAGGGTTAATATTCAAATGTTTATGAAAGGAATAGAAAAATAAAAAAGAAATAACTGAACTATTAGTCCACTTAACCAAGATATCTGTGGTTAACCCAGATTTCTGTTTCAATATTCTGATCAGTTAACTAACAAAAAAATTAAGATAAAAAATTCAACATGTCAGCCATCCAACTGAATGATATTAATATGATTTTAAAGTATACTAGATATCAAAAAAGGAATTTCCTGACATGTCTTTAAGTGATTTGTAGCAGCAGAAGGCTTTAATACAAAATATTAAAAATAAAAAATATGCCAGTACACATTATTATAATATTCAGTGTGAATATAGTAGTCATGAACTATTTCAACAGCTGCTCAATTCATGTTGTTCTCTATCAATCAGTACAATCTAGTAATATTAAGTGGTACTAGTATGTTGGGATTTATTTTTTTTGGAACATGATCAGTTAAATCAACATAAGTGACACAACACCACTAAGCATTTTACAATTGTCCTCAGACAAGTAGATCTCCAAAAGGTCATCTGCAATACCCATTAAATCCCTGAAGTTAAAAAAAAAAACTCATTTCAATTTCTTTGTTTGGTTCATAAGATAAATTAAGTTGCTTTTGATGTCCAGGGATATTCTGTTCTTGGAATATAGTAGAGAAATGTGAGACATGATTGTAGATGGGGATAGGTAAAGTGGAGGATTTCTAGTGTTGATTTCCTTTCTTATTCCTTAATACAGCTTGCAGGACAATAGGTACAGAAGGTGCAAGGAGTGGCCGATAGCTCAACTTCAAGGGAATCTGAAATAATTAAGAACATTTATTTAAAGTTCGACAAATTGTCAATGTCAAACAAGAGAGAAACAGAAATGGTTATAAATGCTTATGATATCAATGCATATGAAACAATATTATATAAATGGAGATAAACCAGCTAGAATGTCATAAACAACAATGTTAGATTGATATGATTATAATAGAAAGTTGGCATACAATTGATTTCAGAAACAGTCACAAAATGGATGATCTCTCTCTCTCTAAATATATATATATATATATTAATTATGTAGTCACGTTCTATTAATACTATTCTGCTCTAGGATAGAATCAAGAATTTTGGTGAAATTAAGTGATATCCTTAACTCCCAGACCTTTAACATTGCATATTTTTCTCATAAATAAGAGAAATTAAGAGGATCTGCTACAGTTTGGTCTTCAAAACTATATTGTTGGCTATCAAGAGCATTTTGACATTTTTGCTGTTGTTGTTATTATAGTTAAATCAAATTAATGCCAAAGCCAGTACCTTTGTTTTTCAGATCTTGGCCCTCTATATGTTTCATATTAATAATTATAGATCCAAAGGCAGCTGGGGGCTCAGTGAGTTGAGAGCCAGGCCTAGAGCCAGGAGGTCTTAGGATCAAATCTGGCCTCAGACACTTTGCAGCTATGTGACCCTGGGCAATTTGCTTAATCCCCCATTGCCTAGCACTTACAGCTCTTTGGCCTTGAAACCAAAATATAGTATTGATTCTAAGATGTAAGGGAAGGGTTTAAAAATTATAGATTGACTGAATACCTTGCTTACAATAAATAGGCATATAATAAGCAAATACTGTTAAATTTATTCATGTGGCATAAGACATTTTATTAAGATGAAAAAAATTTTAAAAGCATTAAAACAAAAGGTGTAACTCCTCACCTGTGTCTCTTTACAAGGTCTGAAGGAAAATTCCTGCAGGAGCCGGCTAACAGCAACTTTCATACTCATAAGTGCAAATCTCATCCCAAGGCAGTTTCGAGGACCAACACCAAAGGGCAGGTACACATAGGGGTTGATGCTCTCCTTGTTTTCCTTACTGAACCTTTTTTTTTTCAAAATGGAAGGAGAAACAAAGTGTAAAAAAGAAGATCCGAGACTTGTCAAAAGAACAATGAAACAAATACATGAATCAATCAACCAACCAATAAATATTTGTTTAGTGCTTTCTATTCTCCAAGCATTGTACTAAGTGTAGTGATAGAAAACAGGGAGTGATAAACATTCCTTGTCCTCAAGGACAGGAATCTTACAATATAAGGGAAGAAGGAAAACAAAGAGAATATCTATAATGCAAGCTATATATGGGATAAATAGGAAATAATTATCAGGAGAAAGGAACACATCTAAAAGGAATTGCAGAAGACTTCCTTTACAGGGTAGGATTTTTTTGGGGACTAAAGGAAGCCAGAGAGGTCAGTAGTCTCCTCATTTGTAAGAAGAACTGGAGAATGGAATTGCAAACCACTCCAGTATACTAACTAAGAAAACATCAAATGGACCCAGAAAAAGTCAGAAACAACTAAAATTTAAAAAGATTATTAATAATTTTTTTTATAATTTGAAGAAGATGCTGCTGATGAAAATGATATTGATAATGAAAGGAGAAGGTGGAGGCACCAGTTATAAGTACTCTTTGTAACTTTTCATTGTATTGTTAACCTTCTAAGGATGTTAGCTACCCAAGACAGAAGAGATAAAGGATATTAACAGAGAAGGAAGAATTAAGTGAAAGTTTACTCAGAATAAAAGAAACATGGGCATATTTATAGGAAGTAAGAAATGAGTCAATAAATAGAGAATGATTGGAAATAAATGAAAGAATGAGGATAGAAGGCACAATATACTGGAAGAGATGGGATGTAATGGGATCATTTGAACAAATGGGGGGGCTTTCCTTTGGTAAAAAGGAAAGTTATTTGATTATTCTAAATAAGCATAAAGGAGAGACTAGTGCTAGAAGTCATCTGAGTTGTGGGGGATGAGGAAGAGAGAAAAAGAAAGAGCTCACTGTGAGTGGCCTAACTTTTTTTACTAAAAATGTAAGGGAAAGTACACAGGTGAGGGTATTGGGAGATTTCAGAAGGGATGAAAATGTTTCAAAGAATCTTTTTGTAGAGTAGGATAGTGTGTGCATTTAGGCAAATAACTAAGAGGTATCAGAAGTAAGCTTTGAATTCAGGTACTCCTGACTGAGTGAAAAAATATATCCTCTGTTTGATATTCCCTAAAACATTTAGTCACCATTAAGGTTTAAAAAAATCCACAAAGAAATGATTCATGAAAATACACATGGTTACATTCATCACATCATATAGACTAGATAAATAAAAGAGGCAAAGATTATAGGATTTAGAGCTTAAAGAATTCAGATGACATAAAACTAAATCACTCATTTTTCAGCTTAGAAACTCTAACAATGATCAGGGTTCAAAACCCACTTCTGACACTTCTTAATTATATAGCTAAGTCCAAATCACTTATTCTATATATATGGTTTAGTTCCTTCATTCATAAAATGTGGAAAATAATGCAAAAAAGGTGCTGTATCAAAGCTATTGAAAGAGCCACACTAAGCATTATGCATATTGTTGTGAGATTTGAAGAGGCTCAGAGTCAGCAAGCTAAGCAAGAAACACAACCAAGATTGAAACCCTGATCCTCTCTCTCAGGTCAGTATTCTCTCTAAACCACTTCAACAGAAAATACTAAGCAGCTCTTCCTCTGTTTAAAAATAAGTGAGTACCTTTCAGGACGAAACTCTTCTGGTTCTGGCCAGTATTCTGGGTCACGATGAAGGACATAGGGAGGAGCCATCACCACCGTTCCCTTAGGAATCATCAAGCCATTGAGCTCAACAGGTTTCTTAGCAATCCTTTCAATCCTACCCGTTATGGGGTACAGCCTGAGATTTTCATTGATCACCATGTCTAGGTATTCCATCTGTACCAGGGCATCATAGGTGACAGCTTCCTGGGAAGAGAACAAAGACATTTATGCATAGTAAGGAGATATATCACATCTAGCCTTCACATGCATCATCTATTACCAACTCCATTGTCAGCCTGGTCAACAAATGTGACAGTACTCTCTTTTAGAGGAAATGAATAAAAATATTTTTACTATTGAATCTGTGGAATGTCGGAAGTCACTATAGTTGCCAATGTGCTAATGAAATAATTCAAAAATTGTAAAGTCTGGCACAGTGACCCCAAACCAAAAAATTATTTTGGTGGCTACTTCAAAACTGTAATTTTGCTACAGTTATGATTTGGAATGTAAATACTTGATATGCATTATGTATTCTCATTGCTACAAATTGAGAGGTTGAGAACCGCTGATTTAGAGTCTACATCCCCAACCATATCCCTTCAACCCATGTATTCAAGCAGTTGTTTTTCTTCGGTGTTTTTACTCCCTCAGTGTTTCCTCTGGATGAGGATAGTGGGTTTTCTCCTAGGTTCCTCCAAGTTGTTCAGGGTCACTGAATTTCCACTAATGGAGAAGTACAATAGATTGTACCACAGTGTATCAGTCTGTGTGTATAATGTTTTCCTGGTTCTGCTCCTTTTGCTCTGCATCAGTTTTGCCAAATGGTCAATGAGAACTATAGGGACACTTTTAGGAATTTATCTACCCTCCATTCCAATGTAGCTTGATCACTCATCACTGTTTAAATGGACTATTTCAATATCTTCTCAAGGTTATAGTCTAATCATAAGGAAATAACTGTTTGAATATTCCTAAAGTCATGATTATCCAATTGGTTTAAGGTGATCCTAGTGTGTAAAAAAAAAGTTCTTTGGTATAGACAAAATCAAATTTCCATACATGAGACATTTTGTCTTCTGCCTGAGTTTATAACTCTTGTTATCAGTCATATCAGAGAATGAATGAGATTCTGAGAAAAGGATAATCAAAGCAAGTAGAGGAGTGGAGGACAAGCAAGGAAAAAGGAAAGATAATATGAAAGGAAGGAAGGGGGAAATATAGTAGGTTATTAGTAGAGAGACCCAAAGTCATAAAGACAATTAGTATCAGAAGAGATGAGAATGAGTGCTAAGTGGTGGGAGGACTATGAAGTGGCTGTGTGAACAGAGGATGAATTGGCTTTTTTAGAATTTTGCCTAGGACTCATGCTGGTTTCCAAAATATTGCATTCTCTGCGAGTCGTACTTCATGTAAACTACTGGTGCCCCAACACACCTTTGCCTTATCTAACCATAATCATGCCCCAATAATGGGCAAATACACAGTTGGCAAATACACAATGATTCTGACAAAACTTCTCTTAGAAGATGAGGTAAGTGAATGAATAGGTACTAAGTTAAGAGTTCAGTGAAAATAGTTCTGTTCTCATCTTCTCACCTTGTTGGGCAGAAATGCATCTATCTCCTTCTGAAGTTTCTCTTGAATTCCAGGATTTGTAGCCAGTTGATAAAAAAGGAAGCAAAGGACAGAGCTGGTGGATTCATAGCCAGCAAAAATAAAGATGATGGATTGAGCCAGAATTTCTTCATCACTCAGATCTGAAATAGAGGCAAGGGAGCTATTTAGACCAAGTAAGTCATCATTCCTTTGTTATATCATTTAGTCAAATCCCAAAAACTTAGTAAAGGCTACTACATAAATCTGCTCAATATCTATATAAAATGACTTAAATAAGTTAATATGATGAGAATTCTCCCATCAAATTTATCCCCACAGGGCAGGGGAAAAGGTTATATAATTGGGGTTGTTAGACTTCTTTTTTTCTGTATCATTTCTTTCATATCTTCAGTATCTGTTCTTTCCATAAACATGCCTCATCCTCAGTTCTTGTTTCTGGGTGTAATAAAACTGATAATTCATTTTGGGGGATTCTCTCTTCTTTCTAACATATCATAAGACAGACACATTGGAAGGATATAGCAAAAGTTCAGGGTAGAGGGGGCCACTAGATGGCTCAGGGGATTAGCAGCCAGGCCTAGGCACAGAAGGTTCTGATTTCAAATATGGCATCAGATACTTCCTGGTTTTGTGACCTTTGGCAAGTCACTTAACCTCCACTGCTTTTCTTCCTTGGAATCAATACAGGAAAGAATCAAAGGGAGAAGGTAAGGATTTTTTTTAGGGGAGTCTGGATAAGTGATTGCAATAGGGTGGTTGTTGGTGGGAAAAAGAAGATATGAAGGAGAGATGTTTGAAGGAAGATGATAGACCTAGAGCTGGAAGGGAACACCTTGATTTTTCATTTCATTAAAAAAAGGCACAAAAATATCATGTGACTTTCTCAAAGACCCATAGGTTTCAGAGCTAGAAATTGAACCTAAGTCCTCAAACTTGAGACTTCATAATCTTCCCATTTGCCCCACTACATAAATCTCTGGTGAGTTTCATGAAGGGAAGGGGTACAGAGAGTAATAGTAAGTATTGATTACATTTGCTAGTTTCTGGTATTTATAATTAACCTATATCTTTTCAATGGACCATCATAACAAGCCTGTGAGATTGGTAGTACAAGAATGCTTCTCACCATTATTCAGATAAGTCAGTTGAGGTTCAGAGAAGTAAGATCACTCTTTGACATTTGCTATGCTGAGAGGATAAAGCAGACTAGAACACAGACCCCTGCCTCACAATTCCAGTTGTCCTTCCACTAAATCTTAAGACCAATTTCTTGAAAGAATGCTTAGGTACAAAAGAAGATACTAAATCATATTAATGGTTAAAATGAGAATAGTGATAATTAAGACATAATTTCAGTAGTTTGGTGACAGTTTTTATTTTGCAAGAGAAACTTGTATCTGAATTCAACCTCTTTTTTCTTTTCTAGATGAGCACAAAGGGCAATGGTCTAGGCCAGTGATGGTGAACCTTTTAGAGACTGAGTGCCCAAAGTGCAACCTTCATGCCACATGTGAGACCCCTGCCTTACCTTAGACAGGGAGAGGAGGAAGCTTTCCCATTAGGCTACTGGGCAGAGGGGCGGTGAAATAAGAAATGGCCTCAGCCTTGCACAGAGAAAGGAGCAGTCTGTTCAGGTATGCATACCACAGGTTCACCAACACAGGTGAAGGCCATGGGATAAATTAAAATAATAAGATTTAGAGCAAGAGGGCTCTTAATCATTTGGTCCTATACCGTGCTTTTTTTGCCTAAGACAAGGAATTTCAGAAAGGTAAAGTGTTATACACAAGGTCACATAAGTTCTTAGGAGTATAGTTATGATATGAGTACAGATTATCTTTCTTGAAAAAAATTATATTTTTCCCACTCCAACAGGCCTACTTCCTATCATAGGTATGAGATGAAAAAAAGACTTTAGAGTCATCATCCAGGCTTCAGACTAACTTGACCATTGTGAATTCTAATATATTTTGGGAAATTGTTTCCAAATTATCCTTCAGATTTCAAGTTATGTTTATAAGATGGCAAGGTGATATCAGAGAGAATTGGAGTTATATATGGGTTCAAAGATTTATTAGCTATGATCTTCTATTGCTTAAACTTTCAGCCTTAGTGTCCTCATCTCTAAACTGGAAATATTATCACAAGTTCACAGAGTTGTGATGAAGATCAAATGAAGTATTATATATAAAGTGCTCTGCCATTTTAAAACCTCTTAAAACATCTTGTCATCTTTGTTGCTGTTATTTGCCATTTTGTATGTTATCTAAGCAAATTGGAAATTTTCAATTATCACAAATAGTGATTTCAGGATTCTAATTGGTGAGTACTCTTATTCCCAAATTACCTTTTTGAGAGTGTGACTCTGAATTTTTAGAAGTCTGGGAATCCATCATAAGTTGAAGAAAATCTACTCGATGCTGAAAAAAATAATACAAAACACTAATTCATGTAGAACACTTGAGAAAACAGCTCTTAGCTACAGACACAGAAAGTTAACATCCCTCTTACAGATTAGACAACTCAGTTCTTGCTTCAGCAGTACATGTACTAAAAAACAGAGTATATAACTGAAGATCTAAATGATCAGAAGTCACATTGTGGATTCAGCTCAGTGACAGTGTTAAAAATTCTACCTAAAGGGATTTCCATCAAAAACTTCTGACTGAAAGCGCCTACTCCTCAAATGAATAAAATAAGGGCTTACAATCAGATTCTGGAACTTTAAATGG
This sequence comes from Monodelphis domestica, assembly GCF_027887165.1. Lineage (NCBI taxonomy): Eukaryota > Metazoa > Chordata > Mammalia > Didelphimorphia > Didelphidae > Monodelphis > Monodelphis domestica. The sequence goes on along the minus strand of NC_077233.1, from coordinate 213,481,427 downwards.
CTCTGTCCCAAACACCAGGACAGAGTTATGAAAAGGAAGTAGACATTAAAGAATTTAAAAGAAAATATTAAGGACTTCAGGAAATGAATTCTCTTAAGTCTAATGAAAAGGATATAAAGATAATTCTTCAATGGTGTAAAATATGACTGATAAGACACACTGATCACAATCTTACAATAATGTCATGGATTTTTTTTCAGCATCACTATAGTCAAAGAAATTGTTCTCACTGTGCCAACCAATGGACATATTTCTTCAACATCAGCTGGATTAGTTCCTAGATAAGCAAACATACAACAAATCAATATACCTATGTTTGAAGACTTTTTAGATAGCGAGGGTTGACAAGAACTTGAACTGTTCTAGCACAGCCTTCAAGAATTAAAAGTCAAAGGAATTCCAAAAACAATTGTCCAAGCAGGAACTTTGATATTAAACTTAAATTATTTTAAATTTGGGCCCAGATCCATAAAGCAGAATTTTGAAAATAAATGTAACTGGCACAGGTATGTTTTTTACCTAATCTTGCATAATCAATAGTATGTGTCAAGTCATGTTTTGGTACATAAATACATAAGTACATAAATAAAGAAGGATACACTTTCTCTTCTTGGATTTCAATTATGTGTTATATACTAAATTGCAGTATATAATTGAGTATGTATCTTATCCAATCTATGAGTCTGTAACTTAATTGAGAAATGAAATAATGTCTTTTCTCTCTTTATATGCCCAGAAACACAGATCAAAAACTCTGAAAAATATTAAATGATAAAAGTATATGGTCCTTCATGTTACAGGAAGTACACTAAAATATTTGAGAATCCAAATTGAACAAAAATTCTGTGGAGAAGCATGAATACCGAGGAAAGTGGATCACCAGTTCGACTTGTTCTACAGAGTATAAAAATAACTCAACCATTAACATTGTACACATATTCTTCTAAACATTGAGGAGGTTTACTCACCTTCTCTGTTTTCTTTCGTTCTTCTTTTATTTTTAAAATAGATTTTGCTAGGAAATCTGTTACATCCTTTGAAAATATGGTTATATCCAATTTCTTAAACAAAGGAATAAGGAATGGGAAAATTACTGAAGAAAAAAACAAATAAATCCTAATTAAACTGAAGGATTTTTATGCGAGATGCAATAAACGTTACTTGTAGCATAGGTGATGAACCAACTTACCTATTGAAAGAATGAGTGGGTCCCGAAAACTGAATCTAATTAACTTCCTGATTTTTCTGACAAAGGGATCATTTGGGTTATTTAAGGAATCAACATGTATTCCAAAGGAAGTACTGGTGATTACATCCATGCTGTATGCCCCTAAGATGCTGAGGATAGAAGAAAAAAAGGACATAACAGATATTTAAGCTTTCATTTTCAAGTAAAGACATGGAGTAAGACCTTAAGTTGGTAGTGACAAACAGTAGATATTGATGCCAGTAGATTGTTTAAAACAATACTTTTGGGCCAGAAATTGAAATAGAAAACCACATAGTAATAATATTCACATAATATAGTCTTTTTTATTTAGTTGCACATTTCTCAGCTATATTTTAATGTGGCCTGACCTGAGGGTCAGGTTTCCAAACTATGCTCTATGCTCAAAGACCACAGGGCAGTTTGAGAAAGAGGTGAACATGGTCAGTGGCATCAATTAAGTAATTATTCCCTCACAGCAATTACGTAAAAAAGTCCAAAGGCATTTCATGAGTGAATGTATGAGTGAATGAATGAATGAATAAATGAATTATTGAGTACTCAAGGTACAAAAAGCATAACATTGCTGATCACTGTTATCACTACCTGTTCCATTGCTGTTAGTAAAGTACTGGAGATATGAGAAAGATGCAAAAATATTTCTAAGTCTCAAGAAGTTTATATTCAAATAAGGTATAATATGCATGCATGCATGCATGCATGTATACATACATACATCAATACCTAAAACATAAAATTTAGAGCATCAATGTCTTCTTGTAAATGGTCAACATGAGATGGCCTTTGGATTCTGAAATTAAAAAACACCCAGTGCCCCAAAGAAGCTAAAACAAAGCCAACTCAGACATCACTCCAAAAGTATGTGAAATGTTTTATAAATGTAAAAGAGACTATTAGTCACTTTGAAGAATTTTTGTAACTTTTAAAGGTTTAGTTGGATGATAATTTTGGTAGCCAAAGTGCAATGGAATCAGAATAAGAAAATTTAAAGAAAAACAAGCAAAACTAGTCATCATTTTCCAATACCTTTCTCAAGGAATTTAGCCACAAAGAGAAAGGACAAATTATGTTGTCTCTTAAATTTGCCTTGGTAATCAAAAAGTCAGGACAATAACCCTAAAGTGGATGTTTTAGTTTTGGAACAGTGTAGCAGGAGAGGGATTTCAGCAAGCAGGGTCTTCCAATGCTCCTCATATTCATACTTACTCTTTCAGAGTTACAGGCTTGCTTTTCTCGGCTTCTTTCTTCATGTTCTTCACTAACACATCTCCATATTGTTTTATGATGGGAAACATCTAAATGTCAAATCACAACAGTTACATGTGGAAAACAGGGTTTAGGAATAAACCACATTTCCTAAGCCAGAAGAAGCATGATGACATTTCATAAATTTGCTTTTCTCTTTTAAAATGTATAGAATGATAGACCTAAAGTGAGAACAGACTTTAAGAACCATGTAGTCAAATTACTTCATTTTAAAGATGAGAAACCCATAGTGATTAAGTGACTTGACAATTATTGATTTAAAAAATCTCATTTGACTATCAGGTTCTTTAACTCCAGAGATAAAGTTTTCAACATTTTATTATCAAAAATAGAAAGCAAAATATTACCATATATAACCCTTACATTTATTGACCTATTAATTAGACTTTATGTGGAGAAAAAAATCATTGGAAGTTTCTTACTTCCCTCTAGACTTAGTCTTTTAGAATGAACAATGTTTTCTCTGCTTTACCTCCTTAAGTTTTCCACCTGTAAATACTGGAGACAGCACTGTTCGCATCCTCTTCCATTGCTCATCTTCAGCAATTGAGATGGCCTTCTCCAAAATCCCTGATAGACCAAGCATCTAGGAGAAAAAGGTAAAAGGCAATACTACATTAAGTAGAACCAAAATTAAAAGTCCATTGCATTTTCTAGTATATTGACCTAGTTTTAAAAAACCATTTCCTTCTGCCTTGGATCAATGTCCACTTGGGCTGTCTCTCACTGGTGAAGTGGTGGTGAAGATGGTGGTGATGGTGATAACGATAGTATGGGACACCTTTTCTTACTTCCTGTCTGAAGTAAGCTGTTACTTCAGCTATTCTGCATTACAAGTGAGGTAATTGTTCAATTATTGTTATGGATGGTCAGTGCCTCCTCCACAAGATGTTTTAGCCCACCATCATGACTGGGAGGGTTTGGCCAAAAGGAGGAAAGGAGCCTTAGAGGTATTTCCAAGACTGTCTCCTTTGCCCATCTCTCTGTTGAAGGCAGCTGTTAACAATTATTGCCCATGGATATGAGGAAGAGAGAGACCTCTTTCCCTTTAATATGGCCCTGGAAGAAAGATTAAAAACAAGTCTAGTTGGTGGTTGGTAGGTATTGCCACTACCGAGTTTTTTGGACCAAAAAGATATTAGTGGGTTTTAAATTACCCAGAAAAATCTGTTTTCTATCTCCCCCTCAAGCTGAATGGCCTTTGCTTGCCTTGTCTTCTATGAGAGTATCAACATTGAAGCTAATGTTTGTAGATAGTTTAAAAATTGTGTGACTCTTAACATGCTTAGAGAGCTTTCCACATAGTATTATGTTTGCACTGTCACTTACCCGACGATTAGTGAAGACAGAATAGCACTCTTTTACCATTACTGTTTTGATTGTCTCTGGGTCCATGATGGCCAACACAGGTTTTGTGCCATCAAAAAACCTACATCCCCAAATGGAACAAATTATATCAGTCAGCAAGTTAGACTGTTTGAAACAGAGTTGAGACTATATATTGACACTGATAAACTCACTGCTCCCTTATGTTTTTGTTTTTTTTTAAGATGTAGGACTGAACCAAGAATCCAAAATATAAATTATCAGTGAATATTCATGAAATCCTTAACTTAAATTAGAATCCTGCTTCAGACACTTCCTAGCTCTAGACTGCATACAAGTCATGAACATCTCTCAAACTCAGTTCCTGAAAAATGAGGATAATAATATCATTCACCTTAGAGGGTTGTTGTGAGAATCAAATAAGAGGATGTAAAATGAGCTTTGAAAACTGAAAAAGTAGACATTTCCTATTTTTATCTTTGTTGCTATTACTGTTATTATCAGAGAAATATAAAACAAAGTGTAATGTGAGGTATGATGGGAAAAAGGAAGAGTCCTGAATATCAGACAATAGTTTTTGAATTATACTCAGAATAAGGAAAAACTGGGGACTTTTGTGAGGAAGAATAAGCACAAGAAGATTTATGCACCAGAAAGATCATTCTAACAGTAGTATGAAGAGTGAACCAATTGCTATACGAAAATAACAAATGGGAGGAAGCTAGGTGACTCAATGGATTGAGAGTCAGGCTGATAAATGGGAGGTCCTGGGTTCAAATATGGCCTCAGCCACTTCCTATCTGTGTGTCCCTGGGCAAGTCGCTTAACTCCCATTGCTTGTCCTTACCACTCTTCTATCTTAGAACCAACATGCAGTATTGATCCACGATGGAAGATAAGTGTTTTTTTTTTTAAGAAATAAAAAAAGGAAATAACAAAAGACCCACCCATAATGAAAAATACTATCTACCTCTACAGAGAAAACTTGCTCTTTTTTTTTTTGCAACATGCTAATGTGGAAATGTGTTTTATATAACTTAACATGTATAATTGTATTATATTGCATGCCTTCTCAATGGGTGGACTGGAGAGGACAGTATTTGGAACATAAATAGTTTTAGAATAAATGTTAAAAATAAATAGTTTTTTAATTAAATATTTTTAATGGGGGAAAGTGAAACCAGGGGCCTCAACAATAGTTTATATGAATATAACAACTTTTATTATTGTTGCTAGTAATGGCAGTAGGAATAAAAAAGAGACTTAAGAGATGTTGCTGAGATAAGAGAGAGTAAAAGGAGTTGAGTATAACCCTCAACGTTATGAAAATTGAAAACTATGGAAATTAGAAGTTTCATATTCACAGATGGTTTACCAATGGCTGTAAAACTCCTTGAAAACAGATTAAAATGGAAATGGAAATTGCTTAGCAAAATAATGAAAATACAAGAGAGATGTTAATTTGTGAATGTCTAAATCAATATTCAGCTGCAGGAACCCATTAGTATTTTAGTTCAACACCTCTACTGTAGCTGATTGTACAAGAAATACAGAACTCAAATGGAATAGGGCCAAGGGAATAATACCCAACCTAGTTCAGTTTGTGGTATGTTGAAGTTGACTAGCATATGTAGGAGGAAATATCCTGAAGAAAGTAGAAAATGCAGGTTTGCTGTACAGAAGAGGGACAAAGTCTGGAAAGGAGTAATTTTGGAAAGGAAAAGTAGTAGAACTTAGAAAAGAGAACAAGTGCAAAAGAGGAAGAGTACAAATACAAAGAGAAGAAAATAAAGAGAAATACAAGCACACTTCCCTTGACCTTGCCACTTACTGAAACTATGATACTCAATTGTTCTTCCCTTTCTCAGCAAAACTCCTAGAAAGTTGCTGATATTTGTTTCTTCTCTTTCCTCCCTTTTTGCTCATTGGTGAATCTTTGGAAATGTGGCTTCTGACACCATAACTATCAAAACCTCTTTCTACATAAGCTACTAATACTTTCTTAACTGTTGTATAGGATGTCTTTTTCTTTTTCATCATTCTATGTGTATGATTGAAAATCTGTTACCCTAAAAAATGAACTACATATCCCAAGAGCCCACTGACTTCCTGTCATTACGTACTTCCTGTAGACAGAGGATAAAGGACGTGGACTTTGGAGGCTTCTTCTCTCTGATGGATAATCAACATTGTTGGTGGTGAGTGGGGTTGACTAAAAAATGGCTAACCAACCATGGGCTTGCGGTCTTTATTTTGTATCTTCTTTATTCCTTGATTTCTAATGATCATTACTAAACATCCTAAAATATATTGTTTTTATTATTAGAGATATAAATTTAATTTTTACAATGTGACTTTTCTGGGGAGGTTCAGATTTCTTTTGAAGCTAGGAATTAAGTACCAACCTGTTGGAAAGAGAAGTTGTTTAGATAAGATGAGCGTTCTTCAGAGCACAAAGCAATATATGATGAAAAAATTGGGTTGGAGTGACCGTGGAAAATAATTGGAAGTATTCAGGGCTAAGCACCGCAGGTATGCACCTAACCTGGAGAGACTGGATGATGATGATTATAAAGAAAATATAAGTGGTGCATGGAACCAATCAATAGATGACCCCCCTGAGAGTTTAACATAGAATTTAAAATTCTGAGTCATGGTATTACAAAAAAACTGAGATGTAACACAAAGAGAGAAGGCATGGTAAAAGATGATTGGAGGTCTAATAGAGTAGTATAGTGACTCCAAGAAAGGACATCAGCAGCCATGAACCTTTCCTGACATGAGGTGATCCTCTACATATATGTCATATATACATGTGCTAGGATTCTGTACCTCTTCCCAAATCCCTAGAATCTGGGTAGTTAATAGGAATGTCCAGAATGGCAGAGCATTAAATACTCTACTAATATTTGTCAGTTACTGTTGATTACTTGTGGAAATTCAAGTGAGACTAATTAATGTGATATTATATGATTTGTAGTTGCATATATAAACATGAATCACAAAATTTCTACCATTCCTTAAAATGATACTGTTGTTTAATTCTTTATAGTCACTAAGAATAATATTTATTAAATAGAAATCATCACAAATTCATTGGTCCAAATTCATGAATCAGAAATAATAAGGGTTCAGACAGTAAATTGAGGAAAGTAGAGAAGTCTTTTGAAGGAAAATTAATTTTAAGAGAAATAATGGTTGCCCTCCATCACCCTATGTGATATTATCCCTTTAATCATCTTTTTTCATTACTATTCTCTATTTCTTATTATTCCCTTTACATGTTGAATTGTACAACAGACTGGAAGCTTCTTCAGTGTAGGGACTCTCAGTTCTGTCTTTATATTTATGTTGCATGGTAGGTGCTTAATCCAGTTATTTCTTTCTTAAAATACATATTATCATATCTCTGAACTAAAACAAGGAGTATATATAGAATACATGATTTGGTATAATATCATATTAGATGGATCTTTTAAGATGCTACAAGACTGGCCTAGGATTCTGTGGCATTAAACAATTTTCCAATACATCTATCTTCACAAATGAATTTGAGCTAAGTATCAAGGAGGTCTTTGATAACTGTCCATTAAAATCAGAAAATTACTTAGAATACTCACCCCCAAGTTTTCCCATATTTTTTAAAACATCCGTAGTCAAAACCCTCAATACCCTGAAAAAAATTTTAAATCAGATATTTTAATGGATCCTTAGTAATTCATCATATCCTTTATTAGGAAATTAAATATGAATTAAATGTTGTTATACTACTGTTGTTATGCTCTCCATTTTGACTGGAGTATATATTGCTCAGACCTATTTCTACTTGTTGACATTTGACCCAAGATAAATGTGGTCAATCCTATGAAGACTTTCCTGATCCCTCCAGCAGAAAGTGAAATCTCTAGGATCCTAGCTCTTTTGATTGTAACCCTAATGCCTTTTTCATATGCTATAATATCCTGTTTAAAGGAGGGATTATTTCACTCATTTGGGACTTAATAAAAACACGAATGTTAAATGGATATACTCCATGCCCTAAGGTTCTTACTATATTTTCATTTATATTACCATTACCTCAATATATTTTATTGTCTATACTAGACAATAGGGTCTTCAAGGTCATCTACTATGAATTTTTTTCTTTGTCTTTCCCTTAGTGCAGGTGTTCCTAACCTTTTGAGTGTTGTGGGCCTTTTTCAGTGGTGTGGGAAGCCTCTGGACCCCTTTCCTAAATGACATTTTTAAATTCATAAAACAGACAGCATTTAAAAGAAACAAAATGTATTAAAACAGTTTTCAAAAATTTTGTATTTCTCATATTAAGAACCATTGATTTAGTGCTTAGCATAGTGTACCATTCACAGTAGAAGCTTTACAAATGTTCATTGAATAGTTATTGATACTATAACTATATATAACTATAACTTTTAAAAGCCCCTTTTGTTTTGACACTATCTTACAATTTCTGAACCTATTGCAATCCATTTTATAGTTTTATGAGTCTCATTTGATTCTCACAATAACTTGATGATGTAATTAGTAAATCAAAGCATAGAAGAGGTGATTGGTTGCTCTAGCTCAGCCACTGACCCTCCAATCCATGTCTTTGAACGCTACTCTAGAATTTTTATTAGTATATAACATATCTTCTAATGTAAATCTCCATATTCTGTCTCTCCTTCTTAGAAATCAACATCTGGAAAGAAATCCTCTCATGTAATCAGTTGAAATGCATAGAGGATAGATTAATGGTCTCAAAACACAGAAGTCCTGGGCTCAAGTTTTGCCTCTGATACATGATGCTGTATGACCCTGGGCAAAGTAATTAATTATGTGAGAATATTAGTTGTGGGAAAATTCAAGTGGTAATAACAGTTACCTCATCCTTGAATTCTTGTGCCAGTGAATTCATAGACTACTTGCTGTCCCCAAGAACACTGAGTTTCCTGAGAAATAGGATTCAAAAGGAAATTCCCTTTGCACCAATAAGTAAATCTTCTAGAGAAAGTTAGTAACACTAACAGCCACTCAAACAGAATTTGGTGTAAAACATTCAATTCCTTACACTTGCTACAAAAGCCCTTTGTCCAATAAAAAAAAAATTGTGTACACTACTAGACATACTACCCTATTAAACTGAAGAATAATCCATGATAGCTTATCTTGGGAAAATCTGAAGTCTTATAAAGAATCAGAAGTTTCTTATGTCAAAATTACTGGTAATAGCGCAAATGCAATAAATGGGAGAAACAGCTGAATAGATTGTGATATTTGAATGTAATTGATTGTATTATTAGAAGTGGAAAATATTAGAAATATATGAAGAGAAGAAAAGAGAATAAGAGTACATACCATTATTACATTTAAAAAATATCAACCACAAACTTGGGAGAAAAAAGTATCCAAGTAAAACAAATCCAAAGGGAATTCAAAAGCAGAGGATGTTTATATTAGTATACAAATATAATTTAGAAAATTTTAAAAATGTATAAATGATGTGGAGTCTGCAGGTTTGCACATATTTGTTTAGGTAAATATTTTTTTATTGATGATGGTAGTGAAGTATATAACAAAAAAGAAAAGAAAAGAATCAGCAGTTTCAAGACTGAGAGTCAAAATGTCTGATTTTACAGATGAGGAAACTAAAGCCTTGGGAAAATATTCATTTGACAAAGTTCATACTTAATAAGTTAAGTACCAGAAGAGGTATTTATATCCCAATCTCCTAAGGATAGAGCAAATGCTCTTTCTATCATCCAAAAAGAGGAAAGGAGAATTCATAGATACTCACTTTGTGATAGGAAAGAACAGTGCCAATGAAAGGAAGAGGTGTTGGTCCTGGAATTCCCAAGTTCTTAAATAACTTGTGTGTCCTGGTCCCATATCTATAAGGTAAAGTAAAAATACAAAGGCATTAGAGTCAAGGCAAAGACAAAACACATAAATGGCATGGTCCACCTATCGATAATCAGAATGGTTGAAGTATAAAGTACCTTGAGAGAAGGCTTTGGCTGATCAGCCAGTTCAAATGCTTGCCTTATCACCACCAAGCTCACTGCAAGCCAAAGAAGGCAGGATCCTCCACATCTCCGCCTAATGTCCCCTTTCTACATGAAGTACGTAATGACAGGAAGTCAATGGGCTCCTGGGAAATGTAGTTATTTTTTAGGGTAATAGATTTTCAATTATACATTTACCCCTGAGATCCTTGGAAGACTACTCTTTCTAATGGATCTTGTAAACATAACCAACTTTGAAATTACAATAATTTGGGAATAAAAAGAAAAGAGAACAAAACCAATGATTGCTAGGCTCATTGACAAAAAGCCAGTTAGGGAGCAGTCCCCTTTAGTACAAGAGTATACATACAAAACAAATGCATTCCACCCCACACAATTCAAACTACCACATCCCAAAGTTCACTTTGGATCTTCTGGTGCAGCTTGTGGTCTGTGGAGGCATCTTCATGGTGCTGTCTCTAAACAGTTTACTTTCTGGATTTGGAGAGGTAGCAGATTTCTTAACCTAAAATTATTCTCAAAAGAATTTATACTTTGCATTTTAGAATAATTTTCTACATGAAAAACACAGGGATCACTTTGGGAAGCATGCCTGAGTTATGAGGTATATGAATCAATTGGCAAGAGAAATCAAAAAGATTTAAAAAATCCAAATAAAAGGGATAAGAAGTTCTGGATGAAATATAGACTATCAAAGTCTTATGTGAAAAAATTCTCAGTAAAGTAAAATAAACCTATAACAGGTCTGTGAATCAGGGCCCAATTCAAGTAATTTCTATCCCACACATCTCTGGAATGAATGTAGTAATATTTCACTTGTTTGCAGCCAAGACTACAGGAAGTTGCCATATTATAAGAGAGAAAAAAGGACTAGATTTTTGTCTGATAGGTAAGTGTCCTTCCCTGCTCTGATTTTACCTTCACTCTCATGGATAGGGGGAGCCATTATGATAGTCAAACTTTGGGACTTGTCTGTGAGTATTTCACAAAGAGTGTGGATACAAGGCATTCTGTGTCTTAACATATGTCAAGGGCCACAACCTTGAGTCTCACACTAGGTACAAGTGCTTTTGTTTTGGCTCAGAAGTCCATCCTACCAGATTGGTTTGGTCCTTTTTGACCTTGTACTCCTTGTGTGAATTTTAAAACTACTCCACCCTACTCAGACCATACTTTAGAAGATTTGATTTAGCTATCTCCTGATTGTAACAATGAAGACACTCTCTTAACAGAATCAGGAATGTCTAGTAATTTACCTTACTCCACACTACTTATACATTCTTTAGGGGAAGATAAAGTTGTGATCTCCTAATTGAACAATGAAGGTACTTAGTTTTCACCTTATAGTGAAGCTAGAACTTTAAGCTAATTCTATTTTTAGACCTTAATACAAAAGGTGTTAAGTAACTATGAAGATTAAATTAATCACAAAAAGGTCAAGTAACTAACAAAAGGTGAACTTAACAAAGAAGTGTGAAGTAACTCTAAAAGATATAATCTATTCAAAAAAGGTGAGAACTAAAAGTGTGGGCACTCCTGGAGAAAACCTTTGATGTGATTGGTAGATGTGAAAATTTAGAGGTGGAGACACAAGGGTGAAAGCTCTATTATATTTGGGATTTTCTTTTGTCACTCCAAAACTTTCCCTGGAAAGTTGGATCTGGCTGATTACTTCCTGTGAGCAGCTTGGGTGCCAGTTCAATCCTGGAACTCAGCCTGGAGGAGCTCCCTCAGATAGCTTCCTTGAGAAGGTCTCGTGGTGAGTGATAAAACTAACTTTCCTTTCCCTTGGGCTCAGGGAGGCCCCTTTGACCAAGGCCTTTAACTCCTACCTGGCTCAGCATGAGCTGGAGCAGTTTAAATTAACTCTTTCCTCTCTCTCTCTCTCTCTCTCTCTCTCTCTCTCTCTCTCTCTCTCTCTCTCTCTCTCTCTCCTTATTTCCTTCTCTCTGTATTAATTAAAATCACCATAATTTCCAGATGACTTGGGTATTTTATTATTTGGGATTTTCTCTGGTGACTAATTAATTTAGATTTTAAGTTACAATGCTAAAGTTATCTTTATACTTGGCACTTTGCAGATAGTTTTGTGTTTCTTTGGCACTGTATAATGTCTCTTTTGTCCCCTTCTCCTGGAATCAGACACAATCATTAATAACACTCCCATAACATTTATCAATAAATGGCAGGTTTCCATATTCTAAAGCTTTTGGGTATGTATTAATATTATAGCAAATCTATCTATTTATCTATCTATCTATCTATCTATCTATCTATCTATCTATCTATCTATATTTAACTTATATTACTAAAGAATAAAAAATGTTTAAAAATCTTCTCAATACTGGTGGCATATGCTTGAAATACAAACAGGAGAGAAAAAAGAAAATTGAAATATTATATTATACATGCAAGGAAAAACTAATAAAAATTTTAAAAATAAAAAATATATAGCTTACAATTATTGACACATTGTGTCAGCTAAGGAAAGGCAGAATACAAAGGTTTCTCATGCAAAAATGAGATCCATTTCCCTTTTAACTTGGCCATGAATCACAATGTGGATACATTATGATTTTTGGAATAAAACAGTAATAAAGTAGATAATGTACATTCAAAGAAATACCAAAGTCCTCAAAATTTACAACAGTCCCATTAATTACAATAGCAAACATACTCATATTTCATGTAAGTTGCTGTATGACATAAAAAACCCTATGAATTGATGGATATTTGTCACAATTTTTATAGATATAGGAAATCTTTCAACCTTGGCAGATATATTTTTAAACAAAATAAAACTTATTTGGGCCTAGAACATCCCCAAGAAATTTAGATTGTGCTGGTGGAAGTAAATTAAATTGAAGCATTTTGCAGGAGCTCCTTTTGGTTCCTGCTTCATAGAAACACCTTGGTAGGAACATTTCCTTGTTTCTATACCTTTAATACAACATTCTTTATAATATCAATATTTTTAAAATCATTCAATCAGAAACCCCTACTTAATGGAAATTACTTCTGAAGACCCCTTAGAATTACCTTTTAAATTCTTAGCTCATTAAATTCTTCAAAGGTTGTTAGCCAGGTTGAGTCCATCCATCATCTATGTGACAATTAACAAACGCAAATGGAAAAAAAAACCATCTCTATGGGCTTTTATAATATTTTACAATATTTTGTTCAGTTGTCATAGGGGAAAGTGTAATAGAGAAAGTTAGTCTGGTGGTAAAGAGAGAGAAAGAATGGAGACTTCCCCTCTCAATGCAGGGTCCAGGAGAGACAGTTGCTGTTTAACTTGGCTGAGGGAGGTGGGGGTGAGTCTATAGGTCGCCCCTTCAGCCTCCCCTCAGCTATGGTTGCTCATCCAAACTGCTTCTTGACTTCCCTCTTATACTATGATATATAGAACTTCCCTCCTCAGAGAGAGAAAAGTTATTGTGCCCCCTCAAACTAGAACTGTTTCCCCCCTCACACTAGAATCAGTTGGGGAAGACAAAAAACTTTATTCTAATTGATCAGCTGGGGATAACACAAGGAAATGTCCGCAAGAGAGGTTTGTGAGGAAAGAGGGAAAAGGGTGTCTTTATTCTAGCTATCCTTCCTCCCTCCTCAAGTGGGGAAACCCAGGCCTTGTCAGCCTTGGGCCCTTGAGAGATTCAGCTTGGATGGAGCTGATCTTAGCCCCACTAGACACAGTTCAGACCCAGGGCACCAGGAACTGTGAGGTTATCTTGTTAGCTGCTTTGTGTCTTCTCAAGGTGGCTACTTCAGCTTGGAATTGGGGGTGGGGTGGGGAAAGGTGTCTAGTCTCCGGGAGAAAGATGTAAGCCTTTTCTTCAGGCTGTCTCAGGATTGAGAGAGCTAACTGCCTCTCCCACAGAATATTCTGCTCTCTTAAGATTCCAGAATCTCTCCTGTGACCCCTCCCCCATTGTGACTGAGGCTCCAGCAATTTCTAATACTGTAACTAGAGTTCTTGGGTTTGAAACCTCTATCACAAAAGGTAACAAAATATATCTAATAGCTAAAACACAGTAGGTTAAAATGATTCAGTGTAACAGAATAGTATTGAATACATTAATACATGGACTTAAAACATCACATTTAAATCTTAAAGCAAAACAATCTGCAAAATACAATAAAATACAGAGACTTTCAAAAAACATTGGAGTCTGAAAAGGCTTAAAAATTTCAACTCCATTCCCTTTAAAATTCCTTTCTCTATCTGTTTAGATTCTTTTTTTTTAGAGCTCTTGGATCTCCCATAGTGAGGGAGAACTCCTTGCTGAGCCTAGTGTGAAGGAATCTGAAATTGAATCTTAGAGACTGGGCAGGCCCAAATGGCACAGGGTTGTAGGGAGATGAATTTCTCCCCTGAATCTCAGGCAAGATAAGTAAATGGATCATTGCACTCATGAATGGTAGAAGCTGTTTGAAGTAGGAAAGGTACTCTTCTTTCAAAGAGTGTGCCATGCTTTTAATTTACTTCCTGTTTGGAAGAGTAAAAACTTTTTCCCTTCCCCACTGAGGTAAAATGCTAAGGAGTAGTTTGTTTCCCCAGTCACATGGAAAGGGAGTTAGGAGACTAATTGTTGCCTAAGGAAAATACACCCTGGTTTTTATCAGTTGCCTGAAGATCATCTCCAAGTTTGTGAGTTCCAAGGACACAGATACAGCCACCAGCAGTTTGGGACCCAGGGCTGGGGTTGGGGCCTAATGAGCAAACAGAGTCCAGGGCCAGAGATCAGAAGGAAGCGGTATCAGCAACACCAATTCCATAGGAGGAACTCTGGCTCGGGCAGATGGCCATGAGAAGTGGTTTATCTCTTTTTTGCCAACAGTCTCCCAGCTAAAAATAGCCCAGCAGGTAGGGAGAGCAACCAAGCAAAAAGAAGGGAAAGAAAAAGGCAGCAACTCCAAAGAGAGATTGGAGTTCTCTTGGAGTTTGAGAGGGTGGTTGGGTGGGTAGGGTGGGAAAAAAGCCTTGCCAGGAGAAACATGGCTCAAAAAATTTATCTAGGCTATCTTTAAAAAATTGAGAGTTTTTTCTTATCCCTTCTGGTTGCCATAAATGTAAACATTAAAATTATATCTCAATAATAAAAATTATATTTTAAGGCATTTATTAAACAATCATTAGAAATAAAGGAATAGAGAGGACACAAAATAAAAACCACACATCCATGGCTGATCAGCCAGTTCAAATGCCCGCCTTATCCCCACCAAGATCACTGCAAGCCAAAGAGGGTGAGATCCTCCATGTCCCTGTCTAATATCCCCAAAATACAGGAAGTACATAAGGATAGGAAGTCAGTGGGCTCCCAGGAAATGTAGTTCTTTTTTAGGCTAATAGATTTTCAATTATAAAATACCAAACTCCTTGTTTCCTTTTAACACCAGCTGCTGTCTTACATGATCTTATTACTTAATTTCTTTTACTTAATTATACTTATATAAATATACTTAGATACTACTCATTACTTAAATTCTTTTATATTATTTAAAAATTGTTTTGCTTTGGGACCTTTTACTTTTTCTTTTGACATTCTAAGTAGTTTTCATTTAGATAGCTACTTCCAGAGTTTTCTAGTGAATTCTTTCATTTTTAAAAAATTTGTTCCCAAGTAGAATGAAATCTGGAAATTTTTCTCTCCTGATTTTTTGAGATTTGGAGAATGGTCTCTATTTTCTGGACATATCTTTCAGATAGTCCATTGATTCATAAATGGTCTGATATTGATCTGTTATCAAAGTCAAATTTTTATGTGACATCTGATTTTTTTCAATTTCAGGGGCTTAGTTTTAATATTTCTTCTTGTCTCATAGAACCATTATATTTTGTTTGGTTCACTTTAATTTTCAAGGATGAACTTATTTGGGTAAGATTTTTATGGTCAATGGTTAATTTTCTTTCCAAGTCTCTCTACCTCAGATCATTCTTTTCCAATTCTTTCCTTTCACTCTCAATTCATTTATAAATTTTGAATTAAATTTTTTAGCTCTTGCATTTTTTCTTGTAGAGATTTTAATTGATTTTGTGGTCAAGCTTTGACTTTTTTAGAGGCATTGTTTTTGTTGTTGTTGTTGTTGTTATTCTCTTATTAATGGTATATGACTTTGTTATCTTTCCTCTCCTAATAACTTTTATATTTTTTGTGTGTGATTATTTTTTCTAGGTAATCTGTTATAGCAGACATACTTTAAAGACTTTTGGAGTTGAGTCTGTAATGACAACTCTTCTGGAGTTTCCCATACTCCTTTCTTGGGTATGGTACTAAGTCCACAGAATGCTTATTTAGAGATTTGAGAAACTGAGCCCATGGTGCCTCGATTGTTGCAAGTTCAGTTATTAACATGAACTGGAGGTGAGTAAAAGATCATCAGTATGTGTCCAGTGCTACAGACCTACTTCAAAGTTTGGAGTGTTATTTTCAGGCTTCCTCTCCAATCTCTATCCTGGACTACTACTTAAGTTTATGATTAACTCAAGGCTAGCCTAACCTGACTTGCAATTTGGCTCAGATTTCATTACTTAGCCAAAATTCCTTTCTTCATTGGCAATAATGATCTCTTTTTAAAAACTCTTGTCTTCTGTCTCAGAAGCAAGACTTTTTATATAGCAATTGTCATTATTGGCCATATCTTCCTCTTGGATTCTATCTCTTCCCTATATCTATCATGTTCATAGGAAAGTTCATGCAGGACTTATTTATCTGCACATAAAAAAATCTGTGATTATGATTGGATAAGGGGAGATAGAATACATCTTTCATTATATCCTTATATCACTTCTGCAGAGGAAGACGGCCTGGTGGAGAGAACCTTGGACCTATAGTCAGGAAATCTTTTTTTTTTCCTTTTAAACATTATTTTATTTGGTCATTTTCAAACATTATTCATTAGAAACAAGGGTCATTTTCTTTTTCTCCCCCCTCCTCCCACCAACCCTCCCAATGGTGATGGGTGATTCCTCTGGGTATCACATGTGTCCTCCGTCCAAACCCTTTTCCATGTTGTTGGTATTTTCAATAAGGTGTTCATTTACAGTCTCTCCTCAATCATATCCCCTCCACCCCTGTAGTCAAGCTGTTGCCTTTCCTCAGTGTTTTTACTCCCATTGTTTGTCTTCTGCTTGTGGGTAGTGTTTTTTGTCCTTCATCTCTGCGGATTGTTCAGGGACATTGCATTGCCACTGATGAAAAAGTCCATTAAGTTCGATTGTACCAGTGTATCAGTCTCTGTGTACAATGTTCTCCTGGCTCTGCTCCTTTCACACTGCATCACTTCCTGGAGGTTGTTCCAGTCCCCATGGAATTTCTCCACTTTATTATTCCTTTGAGCACAATAATATTCCATCACCAACATATACCATAATTTGTTCAGCCATTCCACAATTGAAGGGCATCCCCTCATTTTCCAATTTTTGGCCACCAAAAAGAGTGCAACTTTGAATATTCTTGTACATGTCTTTTTCCCAATTATCTCTTTGGGGTACAAACCCAGCAGTGCTATGGCTAGATCAAAGGGCAGTCTTTTATTGCCCTTTGGGCATAGCTCCAAATTGCCCTCCAGAATAGTTGGATCAACTCCACCAGCAATGAATTAATGTCCCAACTTTGCCACATCCCCTCCAACATTCATTACTTTCCTTTGCTGTCATGTTAGCCAATCTGCTAGGAGTGAGGTGATACCTCAGAGTATTTTTGATTTTCATCTCTCTGATTATCAGAGATTTAGAGCACTTTTTCATGTGCTTATTGATAGTTTTGATTTCTTTGGCTGAACACTGCCTGTTCATATCCCTAGCCCATTTATCAATTGGAGAATGTCTTGGTTTTTTGAACAATTGATTTAGCTCTTCATAAATCTGAGTAATTAGACATTTGTCAGAGGTTTTTGTTATGAAGATTGTTTCCCAATTGGTTGCTTCCCTTCTAATTTTGGTTACATTGGTTTTGTTTGTACAAAAGCTTTTTAATTTGATGTAATCAAAATAGTTTATTTTACATTTTGTGACTCTTTCTATGTCTTGCGTGGTTTTAAAATCTTTCCCTTCCCACAGGTCTGACATGTATACAATTCTTTGTTCACCTAGTTTACTTATCATTTCCTTCTTTATGTTCAAGTGATTCACCCATTCTGAGTTTATCTTGGTGTAGGGTGTGAGGTGTTGATCCACACCTAATCTCTACCACTCTTCCCAGCAGTTTTTGTCAAATACTGGATTTTGGTTCCAATGATGGGGTTATTTAGGTTTGTCAGACTGTCTTGCTGAGGTAGCTTACCCCAAGTCTATTCCACTGATCCTCCTTTTTGTCTTTTAGCCAGTACCAACTTGTTTTGGTGACCACTGCTTTATAATATAGTTTGAGATCTGGGACTGCAAGGCAACCTTCTTTTGTAGTTTTTTTCATTATTTCCCTGGATATCCTTGATCCTTTGTTCTTCCAAATGAACTTTGTTATTTTTTTTTCTAAATCAGTAAAAAAAATTTTTTTGGAAGTTCAAAGGGTATAGCACTAAATAGATAAGTTTGCGTAGGATGGTCATTTTTATTATACTGGCTTGTCCTACCCATGAGCAGTTAAGGTTTTCCACTTGCTCAAGTCTAGTTTTAGTTGTGTGGAGAGTGTTTTGTAGTTGTGTTTATATAGTTCCTGTGTTTGTCTTGGCAGATAGATTCCTAAGTATTTTATTTTGTCGAAGGTGATTTTGAATGGTATTTCTCTTTCTAATTCTTGCTGCTGAGCTGTGTTGGAAATATATAGAAATGCTGATGACTTATGTGGGTTTATTTTGTATCCTGCAACTTTGCTAAAGTTGTTGAATATTTTGATTAGCTTTTTGGTTGATTCTCTAGGATTCTTTAAGTAGACCATCATATCATCCACAAAGAGTGATAACTTGGTCTCCTCCTTGCCTATTTTAATGCCTTCAATTTCTTTTTCTTCTCTAATTGTTACTGCTAGTGTTTCTAGTACAACGTTAAATAATAGAGGTGATAATGGGCATCCTTGTTTCACTCCTGATCTTATTGGGAATGCATCTAGTTTATCCTCATTGCAGATGATGTTAGCTGATGCTTTTAGATATATACTATTTATTATTTTTAGGAATGACCCGTCTATTCCTATGCTTTCTAGTGTTTTTAATAGGAATGGGTGTTGTATTTTATCAAAGGCCTTTTCTGCATCTATTGAGATAATCATATGATTTTTGTTGGTTTGCTTGTTGATATGGTCAATTATGTGGATGGTTTTCCTAACATTGAACCAGCCCTGCATTCCTGGTATAAATCCTACTTGATCATAGTGAATGACCCTCATGATCACTTGCTGAGGTCTTTTTGCTAGTATTCTGTTTAAGATTTTTGCATCTATGTTCATTAGGGAGATTGGCCTATAGTTTTCTTTCTCCATTTTTGACCTGCCTGGCTTTGGATTCAGTACCATGTTTGTCATGAAAGGAATTTGGTAGAACTCCCTCTTTGCTTTTTATGTCACATAGTTGATACAATATTGGGATTAATTGTTCTTTGAATGTTTCATAGAATTCACTTGTGAACCCATCTGTTCCTGGGGATTTTTTCTTAGGGAGTTCTTTGATGGCCTGTTGGATTTCTTTTTCTGATATGGGATTATTTAAGAATTCTATTTCCTTTTCTGTTAGTCTAGGCAATTTGTATTTTTGTTAGTATTCATCCATATTGCCTAGATTGGTATATTTATTGCCATAAAATTGGGCAAAGAATTTTTTAATGATTGCCTTAATTTCCTCCTTATTGGAGGTAAGGTCCCCCCTTTCATCTATGATACTGTTAATTTGCTTTTCTTCTCTCCTTTTTAAAATTAGATTGACCAGTACTTTGTCTATTTTGTTTGTTTTTTCAAAGTACCAGCTTCTTGTCTTATTTATTAGTTCAATAGTTCTATCACTTTCAATTTTACTAATTTCTCCCTTAATTTTTAGGATTTCTAATTTCATTTTCTTCTGGGGGTTTTTAATTTGTTCGCTTTCAAGTTTTTTTTATTTGCATGACCAGTTCATTGGTCTCTGCCCTCCCTAATTTGTTAATATATACACTCAAAGATAAGAATTTACCTCTGAGTACTGCTTTGACTGCATCCCATAAGGTTGGAAAGGATGTCTCACCATTGTAATTTTCTTCAATGAAATTATTGTTTCTATGATTTGTTCTCTAACTAACTGATTTTGGAGCATCATATCATTTAATTTCCAATTTATTTTTTATTTTGCTCTCCATGTACCCTTACTGATCATTATTTTTATTGCCTTATGCTCTAAAAAGATTGCATTAATTATTTCTTCTTTTCTGCATTTGTATGCCATGTTTTTATGACCTAGTGTATGGTCAGTCTTTGTGAATGTGCCATGTGCTGCTGAAAAGAAGGTATATTCCTTCTTGTCCCTATTTATTTTTCTCCATATATCTATTAACTCTAATTTTTCTAAGATTTCATTCACCTCTTTTACCTCTTTTTTTATTTTTTGATTTAATTTGTCTAAATTTGATAGTGGTTGGTTCAGATCTCCAACTAGTATAGTTTTATTATCTGTTTCCTCCTTTAATTCTCCTAGTTTCTCCATTAGCAATTTGGTGCTTACATATTGATTAGTGATATTTCCTGGTTGTCTATACTCTCTTTTATCAGGATATATTTACCTTCCCTATCCCTTTCAATCAGGTCTATTTTTGTTTTGGCTTTGTCAGATATCATGATTGCTACTCCTGCCTTCTTTCTTTCAGTTGAGGCCCAATAGGTCTTACTCCAACCTCTCATTCTGACCTTGTGAGTATCTACCCGCTTCATGTGTGTTTCTTGAAGACAACATATGATAGGGTTATATAATAACTCTGTTATTCGTCTACATTTTATGGGTGAGTTCATCCCATTCACGTGCAATGTTATGATTGTCATTTGTGAATTCCCCAGCATTTTCATATCCTCCCCTAATTCTGACCTTTCTTCTTTTGCAATAACCTTTTAAACCAGTGGTTTACTTTAAATGAGTCCCCCTAGTCCCCTCCCTTGTTATGCTTCCCTTTCTGGCCCCTCCCTTTTAGTTCCCTTCCCCTCCCCCCTCCCCTTTCCTCTCTTTTTATGTTCCCTCCCTCCCTTCCCCCCCTTGTTTTCCCTTCTCCCTTACCCTGTTGGATAAGATAGAATTCAAGATCCCAATGGATCTAAATGCTCTTCCCTCTCAGAGTTGATTTCACTGAGAGTAAGGTTTAAGTAATACCAATTAGCACTCTTTTGCTCTCCTTATAAGAGAATTCTTCTCCTGCCCTTTCTGTGTGTATCTTTGTGTGACAAAGATTATTCTATTTAAATTATTTCTTTTTCTTCAAGTATATCTTAGTACTATCATTGATCCCCCCTCCCTTTTTCTTTCTTTTTCCCCCCTCCAAATCATGTTAATGCCCTGATCTTTACCTATGAGTGATTCTTCTGATTACTGTATTAATGCATACCATTTTTGAAAGTTACAGATAACATTTCCCCATATGTTACTATATATGATTTCATCTAATTGTAGCCCTTATAGAAGAGAGTTTTAATAAAAGAGAAAAAAAAACACTTTTCTCCTTTTCCCTTCCTTTCATGTTTACCTTTTCATGTTTCTCTTGCTCTTTGTGTTTGGATTTCAAACTTTCCACTGAGTTCTGGTCTTTTCTTTGCTAATACTTGGAAATCTTTTATTTTGTTGAATGCCCATACTTTCCCATGGAAGTATATAGTCAGTTTTGATGGGTAGCTGATTCTTGGTTGAAGACCCGGTTCTCTTGCCTTTCTGAATATTGTGTTCCAGGCTTTGTGGTTTCTTAGTGTGTTTGCTGCTAGGTCTTATGTAATACTTACTGGCATTCCTCTGTATTTGAAGTTTCCTTTCTTAGCTTCTTGTATCTTGGAAGCTCTTGAATTTGGTGATTAAATTCCTGGGGGTTTTCTTTTGGGGATTTAGTATACATGAACCTTTTCTATTTCTATTTTGCCCTCTTGCTTGAGAACATCAGTGCAATTTTCTCCAGTTATTTCTTGTATTATGGCATCAAAATTTTTGTTTATCTCTGGTTGTTCAGGTAGACCAATGATTCTCAAGTTGTCTCTCCTTCCTTTGTTTTCCTGATGTTTCACCTTGTCAGCAAGATATTTTATGTTTTCTTCTAATTCATTAATTTTTTGACTTTGCTTTATTAATTCTTGCTGATTTGCAAGATCATTATCTTCCAGGTGATTAATTCTGATCTTTAAGGACTGATTTTCCTTTTCAGTTTGGTCTGCCCTTCTGTTTGAGGCTTTCAGCTCTTTCTCCAATTTTGAGTTCTTGTCTGTCAGGCTGTTGACCTCTTTCTAAATTTTTTCCTATTTTTCTTGCCAGGTTTCCATCTTTTGGATAAGCTCCATTTTGAGTTCTTCCAGAGCTTGTGGATAATTTCCATTTTGGGGGGCATGTTTTGATTTTGTTTGAATTTCACCCTCTTTTTCCTCTGTAGCTTGGGTTTTCCCTCCATAAAAGTTTTCAATAATCACTTTTTTCCCTTTCTTCTTGGAGGGTTGATCTTGGGCAGTGTGAGCCATTCCTTTGGTGGTTTTCCCTTTGCTTTTTAGTCAGAGGTCTGGGTGAGATGGGTTGGTTTTCTGTGGATTTAAGTGGCAGTGCTTTTTGCCTCAGGCTGGTTCTTCCCAGCCTCTGAGGTTTGTTAGTGTGCCCTCCCACCCCTGTGCTCTTCTCTCCAGTGTGCAGGAGTCTCCTGTATTACTGCTCTGAGGGGTAGTTCCCTGGTATCCTGTCAGTTCCCAAGGACCCTGGGGTGCCCCCCCTCACTACAGCAAGGAGCAGAGCTTTGGCCTCAGGCAGTTTCTACAGTTTCTTGTGTCTCCACAGTGTTCACAGTTTGCAAGGGCCCCTATGGTCTGCACATTCTCCAGTGCGCAGGGTTCTCCAGTGAAACCACCCTGAGTTCCCTGGAAGTCCTTGTTAGATCCCAAGGATCCTGGTGTGCCCTGTTAGGCAGAGATGTTCCTCACTCACTCACTGTCTCCAGTGAGCACTCTGGCCCCAATTCTGGTTCCGTAGTTGAGGTGGGGGAGGGCAGCTCAGTTCACGTTTTTGTGCAAGCTTTTCCTCCTTCTTATAGTGTGGAAATGTTCAAACCCCATGTACCTTCATTTCTGTGGCCTATTGGGGAATCCCTCCTTTCTTCCAAGGATGATTTTTATGCTCTTTTGAGGTAGTCTATTTCTTTTGGTGCCAGGGAAGAGGAAGCGATTTGCGTCTAGATTGCAGCCATGTTTACCCTGAAGTCAGGAAATCTTTAATTCAAATAAAGCTTCAGACAGTAGCTAGGTATATGATCCTGGGCAAGTAACTTAACTTCCATTTGCCTGAGTTTCCTCAGTTGTGAAATGGGACTAATAATGATATCTACCTCTCAGGATTATATTGAGGATCAAATGAGTATATTGTTAAAGTGTGTTTAGTACAAGGAATATAATACCTGCTTGATAAACTCTTTTTTAAACTTCCATATTTACTCTCTGTCCTTCTTTCCTTACTTCCTAAATTCTTTCCTAAGGTTTACATTCACGTCTTTCATGCTATGCTACAGTCTACTTGGCTTCATCCTGTATCTACCCAGTATGTTTTTGGAGACCCACACATTTAATTCCTCAAAGACTTTTGCACTTAATGAGGTGACAGGCATTGGTGGAACTTCAGAGTCAAGAAAATATCTTGGAGATCAATTTGTCAATACACTATAAGAGTCATGAAACTGAATATACCTATTAATCAATCTTTCCTCTAACGTGACTCAATCACAGAAATAAGCAAGCATTTAAAAAAATTATTTGTGTGGGTGGCTGGTATGATAGAGGAATGATCCAGAAACTTTGAAGGACAGAGCCTGGAAAACATGCAAAGGTTCACCCACAGTCAGGAATGGTTGAGAAGGCTTGGAATCTTGAGGGAAGAGGAGATTCCAAGGAGAGGCAGTTGATCTTTCTTTATATCTTGAGACAGTAAGGGTGACAGGCTGATCAGAGATTTCTTTCCTGAGCCATACAAAATCCCTCATTGAATTTAACCACCATTCCCCCCATTTCCCCAAAATACCTAGAACTGTAGCAGAACCTGAGAAGAATAAGAACAGCATAAGAAGATCTCACACAGCTCCTGTGGAACCCTGTGTCTGAATATTGGCTCTACTGTGATAGACCAGGGATCACAAACCCTGAACCTCTTAGAGACCAGGCTGGCAAGTCTGAGTCTCTAAACTTTGGAGGGAGGGGAAAAGATATTTTAGACAGACCCTCTTTCTTATAAATTCCAACCTGCAGACATCTTGCTTATCTTACCCCTAATCACAATTTGTTAGAATAAAATTTTCAATTATCTTAAACTGACTTCTTTGTCATATTGGATGAGAAGAGAGAGCTTTTCCCCAAGGGAAAAGGTTCACCCATTAAATCAGTGGGGAGTATAGGTAGGGTTAGTGGAGAGACATATTTGAAGAATACTGACGGGGGAAATCCATCTCACCCTCCTTCTACCTTCCAGGCATTTATCATCTACTTTTTCTCCATTATACCCAAACCAACCCTCTCATTCAATTGGCACCCCAGGAAAAATATCCACCATTTTCAACTGTCACAAACTGACAGCTGGAACTTAAATGGGAAGATAGCCATCTTAAGGAGCAGGAAAAGAACACCCAGTATATAGGATCAGACATTTTGATTCCTATAAAGAACAATCCCTCTAGGACAAACCCAAAAGTCCAATAGCAGACATTTTCAACTGTCAATTCTCAACAGTTAGAGCCCCTGGGTAGAGTAGCCATTGTGAAGAAATATCTATAAAGAAATAAGCACTTAGTATCTGACATATTGATAACTAAGTGAGGTAAGACAAGTAGAAACAACAGAAAGGGTTACATGGAAAATATGTTGCAGTTGTTATTCTGGGCAACTTTAATTGAGGTTTTGATGGTTTATTGGGGATATTGTATAATATATAGCACAATATGAGGAATAGTTAAGAATACTATAGGTACTATGGTAAACATAACAACCTCTTAGTCCAAGATACCTTTGGATATGTCCTTTCTCTGGAACACTCTCCCTCAATTATATATAGGTTTCATGGCAATGGTACAGACATTAAATTACATCAAGGTTAGAGCTAATATCATCATGCAGAAGAAAGTTGTTAAAATAATGATCCTTGACAATAGATTGGAGGCATTATTTGAACAGATACTTATTCTAACTGAAATTTTCTCAGGAATATATGATTAAAAAACAAGAAAACATGGGAAAGGAGAACAACATGGTGACTGGGGAAGTAACTAAAGTAGATGTGACTGGGAATACTGACATGGACAAGGACTCTAATACTACTAAGTGTACAGCATTAGGGCCAATAGGGGTAAATACCATGGCAGGCATAACTGAAACTCAGGGCAATACTACATCTTAAAGCACCTTATGGGCACACAAGATCATGCTACTCTGAGATGTGGCAAGACTGACTGATAACTCTGGCATCTTACATGCAAAGATCCACAAGTCTTTTACCACTCAAGATTTGGATTCACTGCATAAGGGGATGCCAAAATTCATTTCTGGACCTCATAGAGCATTAAAAGAACTAAAAAGAGCTTTTAGATTGTATGATCGTGATTTGGGGGATGTTGAGATTCTTTTGGGGGAGCTTTTAACCCCACTAAGAACACAAGAATTTCATTTCCTAGGACCAGACCAGATTCCTTTCTTACTGGCTGGCTTGAATCATATGAGGACTTTGATTTTGCAAACACTCTAAAGATGAGTTATCTAAAGAAATGACATGAAGATTTGTTGCAAGCAATCAAACAACTGCCTGAATGTCCCAATGCCTGGGGGAAGTTCGATAGGCTACATCAAGAAAAAAGAGAGCCTCCTTCAAATTTTATCAAAAGATTATTAGAGAATGTGGAGGGATTAATGGGCTTTAATGCTGATCCCAGGAGTCTTTGGCACACGTTAGGAGACAATTTTTACAGGGGTTGTGATAAATGGTCGAGGGACTTCTTTAGGAAATACTTCCCGAAATATGATTCAAGAACTAAGAGATATAGATACATATCTATATTAGAACCAATTGGAGCAGGAAAGGGAAAAAAGATGAGGTGAAAAAGAAACAAGACACCACAGAAACACTCAAACAAGAAGAGATAGAGGAGGTGAAGAATTTGGCCACAATAAAAACATTTAACAGGCAGACCCCACAATACCAACAAAGGGGACAGAGTGACAATAGGAACTGTTTTTTATGGCTCAAGAATAGGTCACATAGTGAGAAACTGCCCACAAGACAGAGATATGAACAAGGGAAAAGCAAAGGAGGGAGATACCAGAATACCTATTCACAGTGCAGTGTATATACTGACAGATCCTATGGAAGGCAACAAACCAATAAGAAAGCATGTTGTAGTCACTGAAAACTGAGGGAAGAAGAGACACCAGATTTGAAATCTATGCAAAATGCAATTTCCCAAGGGGCTAACCCTTGTTACTCTGAAGAAGTATTGGATTGCAATCGTTACTCAGTATGAAACCAGATCATTGCTACGATTAGCACATGGAGAGGAAAACAATGGGAAACTTTGGGAGGCACCTCAAAGAGGAAACATGAATATATAACTATTGAACGAAGAAAAGGGGATGGAAAAGAGAGGGAGAAAAATTCAATGGTGGGAGGACTATACATGAAGCAGAGTATGGGAAACAGTATAAGTGCAAAGCAGAGGTCTATAAATGAAATGCAAGAAGAAATGAAAAACAGCATTGTAGAAATAAAACATATTTTTGATTCAAAAGGAGGTACACAAAACTGAATAGGTAAAAGCAAGGAACAAAGCAGATCATATTTAGAGAACGTTCTAGCATGCAGAATGGTTCTAGGGATTACAAAATCTAACAAGGGTAACAAATCCTTAAAAGAGCAACATAACATAATTCATAGAAAGAAAAAGTACCATCTTAATTCTCCAGATCATTCTGACAAGGCAGCAGAAATGAACACAGTAGCAAGCAAATTGCAAGCTGAATACACAAACCCCACCATTAAGACACCCAAGAAACTGAAAGTTTCAACAGAGGAAGAAGTTCATACAGATGAAATTAAAACAGAGAGAGGAAAGAGCAATGAGAAAAAAGCTGGGTTAAACACAAATGCAAAAGAATTTTATCCAAGAGATCACATAAAAAACCTTATACCACTCTATGATAACAGAAATGGGGAAGGGTTTAGCACATGTCAATACCAAATCATCAACATGCTACCTCCTGAACCAGATGCTTCAAAACAGTCTAAGGAGAGGGGTATAAGGGAGCAAGAAATGATCTTAACTGAGAGACATCATTCAGGAAGTTCTGAGATAGAGAGCATGATAAATGCAAACCCTCCCTCCGACCTTCCTCTCAGTTATCACCAGGAAGCTGTCTGAAGTCCTAAACAGCATTCATCTATCATTGACTTAACCAGAGATGGGAAGAATGACAGGGGAAAGAAGAACTACACTTTAACACCTCAAAACCCTAAAACATCAACTAATTACAAAAACTTGAAACACACCATGGGACAAGAAGGTGCAAAAGATACTGAAGAACCTGTGCAGTTAAATAGCACTATAGCAAATTTATAATATGAGGCAGAGATGTAGAAACCATATGTTGGGATATTTGTGGGAGAATAGAGTGACAGCTCAATGATACAGGGGCAAGTGGATCTTTATTGAAGTCATTCCCAGGAGATGCCACCATAGAGGGAATGATTTCTGTAGCAACAGATTCACAAGAAGGAGTAAATAGACAAAAACCAGATTTACCAACACATATCACAGAGCCACAACACACCACTGAACAAGAAATAGTAAAAGACCTGGGGAATAAAGAAGTCACCAAACAAGAATCAGAGCAAGACACAGATCACACAGAACCAATGGGTACAATAATATTTGACTCAGATAATGATGGAGAGAAAGAACCTTATGAATACATCAAGCTCTACAAAAAAGACCACAATGATTTACAAGAGTGGGAAACAGATTGGCACAGGGAACCCTTGAATCCAGAAACAATGATCTTTTCTGATGAGTTAAGCCAAGACATAGAAAACACATTATCAGTAGAAGAAATGTTGTATGCATTAGGAGTCAATACCTATGAAGAACTTTATGAGAGGTATGAGGTTGGGGAAAGTGACACTGGACTAGGAGTGACTGACATTGCATTACAGAACTATGACGGAACAAACTGAAGAAGATATAAACAATGTAATGTTACTATCACATCTTCCTTTCTCCAACTTTGAGCCTCCCATAAGCCAAGATATAGTACCTATTGAAGATACTTGGTACCATGACTGGTACAAGTTCCATAGGGTAGCAGACAATAAGAAAGTTTATACATACCCAGAGTGGAACTAGGCAAAAAGATCTAAAATTCTATCCATCTATCCAAAAGTCTATACCAGAAGTTGCAACCCCAGAGCCCAAAGTAACAAACCCTGGCTGCCAAAAAGTAAAATAGTTATGTAGATCCCCAAAGTAATCAACTGCCTGTCAGATATTGAAAAGGAATGCTGTCCAATGAAGACCTGTACTATAAGATCATACCATCATTGTTGTAAACTACTACACTTCAGTTACAAAGCAAGAGTGACCAGTGAAGGATAGGAATGAATACTTGCCTCTTCATTCCTCAAATATAAACAACACCAAGGATGCCATTGGAGTACCTTAGCTAAACAAATTCATAGCATGGAACCATATGTCTGAACTAAGAGATTACAGGAAAAAAAACTGCAACAGGTAACCTATATTCCTCATCCTCCACCTAAAATATAATTTTTCCAGGGGAAGGAAGAGATGAAGGGTACCCTATGGAGATACTGGCCAGCAAACACATAGTCTAAACAATAAGAGGATAGATACCAACAGAATTCCATGCATTCCATGTAAAACACCATTATGCTAAAAATGTAATGCCTGAAAACAGAACAGAAAAAGCCCTAGAAGAAAAGCAGATCTAAATTCCCCAAGCACGAAAGAAATAATTTTTAAAACATGATCAACTAGCCCATACTCTGACACAAGAGGTACAGGAATATGAAGAAGAGAAAAGCTTAGATAATAGTGAATGTGAATTAGAATGATCCATATAATAGCCAGGAAAAAACAAATAAACCTCTCAATTAAGTAAAAACCGCTGCAGAAAGTAATTCATGATAAGCACTTATCTCACACTCACACTTGAAGGAAAATACATACAATTTTAAAAACACAAAAATCTCACTTGCACTCACCCAATGTAAAAACTCACTCTTACACACATGCACATGATAGCAAAACAATCTTATACACACACACACACACACACACACACACACACACACATACACACACGATCCTGTAAATTCCGGTAACCAGATGACAGAGATTCAGAGATCGATGGTGAAGGTGAGACAACAGTCAAGTATGTATCTAGTAAAGATGAAGATATCCTGACCTGTGATAACTTCAATCAACACCAGAGGCTGGCAGAGACACAACTGAACAACCAGAAAGAACTTTAAATCAAGGACATTGTAGGAAATGAACTTCCATTAAAGGGTCACATAAGACTGAATCACCATACACATTAACATCACACTTAGGGAATTACATCCACATGCACATACAAATCTGCATAAGTAGATGATCAACCCATCAGGCAACAAGAGAAGTAGAAATCCAGGGAATAATATGAGTATATGCATTCATCATCACATATTTAGCACACAAACCATGAATTCACACAGATATTAGGGGCTGATTCGTAAATAAGGACAGCCCATAAAATTGTACATTTGTAAATAACTCTCTGGTGGAACTCATGCAGATAGGAAGGAAAAGACTTCCTGTCTGAATGATTTCAAACCGGAGTATATGTGTGTGTGTATATATATATATATACTATAATGTGTATCATATGTAATATATGTAGAGAGATCATATATGTACATATGTAAAGACTAACAATCTAATCTACTAACAAAGTAAGAAAAGGAATTATCACCTAACAGACAGGGACAGATTAGTTTAGGGAGGAAAAGGGAATTCTCTAACTAGAGAGTTAGCACAGGGACAGAACATACTATAATTTAAAAGACAGAGGATAACATATATCTAACTATGATGAAATTGTTACGTTTTAATAAGCATTATGTATATGAGGTATAAGATATTTTATTTTTACTCAGTAATCAAAGGTTATATTGTTTAAAATAGGAATAAGCGTTGTGTTTTTAGTTACAAATTAGCTAATTGTTTCATTGAACAAACCTTTATAACATGTGTGACCCTAACCCTCCTTCCCACAACACAGTCATTAGCATAAGGTAGGACCTTAGTGTAGGAGACAGATAGATCTAGATGAGATTTGTTACTTTGGAAGGGGGGAGTAGTAAATAGAATAGATAGATTACATGAGGAATAATTTAAGGTAAGTAAGTAGCATGGGATCAGGTTGATTCCAAGCTAACAAGACAAAATGGCTGAGTTGTGATAGAAGAATGATCCAGAGACTTTGAAGGACAGAGCCTGGAGACATGCAAAGGTTCATCCACAGTGGGGGATGGTTGAGAAGGGTTAGAATCTTGAGAGAAGGGAGATTCCAGGTGGGAGGCAGTTGATCTCTATATATATATCTTGAGACAGCGAGGGTGACAGGTTGATCAGAGATTTCTCTCCTGAGCCATACAAAATCCCTCATTGAATTTAACCACCATTCCCCCCACCCCCCACCCCCAAAGATATCTAGAACTGTAACAGAACCTGAGAAGAATAACAGCATAAGAAGATCTCACACAGCTCCTGTGCCACCTTGGGTCTGGGCATTGGCTCTGCTGTGATGGATCAGGGTCACAAACCCTGACCCTCTCAGAGACCAGGCTGGCAGGTCGTAGACACCTGGTGAACTAGGGCTTTGCTCACCCAGCATGTGAAGACTGCTTCGGTGGAACAGATGGAAGAAACCAACAAGAAGGTTCAACGACTGAGAGGGAGACACAGCAAAGCACTGTGGAGTGCTTAGGGCGTGTTGGAGCACAAAAGACAACATGGCCATCCAATGCAGCTGAGGAAGTCTCCAGATGTAACAACTTTTTGTGCCAATGGACCCAGGCTTCCAACGCCGAGAGAGTGGGACTGTCTCTGTGCATCGACTTTTCCACTTAAATCTTCACACACAAGTGTTTTTGTGCACACTCATCTACATCACAGATGAAAGCGCACAAAGACAATTCATCATCCTCGGTTACTGAGAGACTACTATTACATATACTATACTATATATATATCTGAAGAACCACCAACTGATCACTAATGCACACCACCAGCAACCAACTCACAACCACTAACTCATGCCCAGCAGCCAACTTCCCTGCAACTGCCAGTCCTAACTGTCAGCAACTGACTCTCTGAACTGTCAGCAACTGCCAATCCTAACCACTGATGCTCAGCCCAGCAGGGAGCTCTCTGGATCCTACTTCTTTTCACTGTGGTCTGGTTAATCTCTATACATCACTATGGTAAGAGGACCTCCAGGTCTTCTGTTAAATTAAAAAGGAATAAAGAATTCCTTTTTACATATTATTTCATCATTTGGGTTTTAGTTTCACTTCTCTTACATAGCTGTATCTATCTACTGATTATAATCACATAAAGTGTTGGGTTCCTTAAATATTATATCATATTATACTTTATTATATTATATTGTATTATTATATCAAATTATATATTTATTCATAGGCAGGCTACTTCTCTTTTATTAACATCAAATTCCTCATCTATCAAATGATGGAAAAAATGAAAAAGTTATTGTAGATAATCCACAACATCCTTCTTAGGTCTCATATGCTATGCTCCTATAACCCATGTAGTGCCTTATTACTCACAACCAGCAGTGGCTGTTTAATGAAAGAATCCTAATTCTAGACTTTTTTAAAGCTAAAAAGATTTAATTTAGAGATAAGCAGAGAAAATACATTATGTATAAAGCTCCCATAGATAATGAAATAATATCACTATATGAACCAAATGATATAGCTTTCAATTTTTTTTTACATTTGTTTGTTTTGTTTTGTTTTTTGTAGCATACCAGGCATGTTAGCATCTTAAAAGTATGGCTGATGTATTGATATTGTATCATATATATTCATTTACCACACACATGGTCAGATCAGTTCATGATCATTGTATAGAAGTTACAGTCCAAAGGGCAAGAGAATTCCTGAGCGACCACAGGGGCCTAGATCATACCTTATCAGACCACATTCCTTTGCAAGGCACATGTCAGGTTAATCTCCACCTCTTTGATCTCGTCATTGTCAATTCAACCAATGTTAAAGCCTATGCCATGCTATGTATTCATTGATCACCTCCCAATCCACATTCCTAAAACCTCCAATAAATACTGGGGCACAAGCATAAATCTCGCTCTCTTACTTCCCTGGATCTTCTGATTGTTCTGTTCTATCTTTTCCTCCTGATCTATTTTTTCTAGTGACACTGTCGCTCCCATGCTTCCTATTAATCCTCTGGCACTCTTGTCCATAGCAGGCATTAAGGACTTGTTACTCACCATGTGTTTTCTTATTCCTCATATTTCCCATTAATTCTATGGCACTCTTATCAGTGGGAACTATTCACAGAGCTCGCGCCATTCCCCATGTGCTTTAACTTGTTGTCTCTGAGTCTTTATTATTCACCTATTTCCTTCAGTCTCCCTTCTCCTTCTCAGGTTATTACCCATAGGTAAAATATATAGGGATCACAACTCGGTCTTTATAGTTTTTGAATTATTTATTTAATTAGTCAATTTAGAAGATTATTCCTTGCTTGCAAGAATCATATTCTTTCCCTTCCCTCCCCCCATCCTCCCCATAACTGACGCACAATTTCACTGGGTTTTACATGTGTCCTTCATCAGAACCTATTTCCATGTTGTTGATGTTTGCACTAGGATGATCATTTAGAGTCTACATCCCCAGTCATATTCCCCTCAACCCATGTAATCAATCATATGTTTTTCTTCTGTGTTTCTGCTCCTACAGTTTTTCCTCTGAATGTGGACAGTGTTCTTTCTTGTAAATCCCTCTGAGTTGTTCTGTATCACTGCATTGCAACTAATGGAATAGTCCATTACCTTCTATTGTACCACAGTGTATCAGTCTCTGTATATAATGTATTAGGAAAACATTAGGGAAACCAATCTCCATTTTCTATCTCCCAATTTGCCTACAGAACCATTATTAAACTTTACAAACTGTAGTCAGATTTGTCCAACCTTTGATTTATACTCTTGGAGGTATCTGATCAAGTTCAACAGATCAACCAAGACCATCCCTCACTGAGGCAAAGGCCTCCACTGAGGCTTGTCTCCAAATTCTCTCTGTGCCAGAGAAACAGGTTTTCCTTGTGGTTATTTGATAGGGGAAACCTGTCATCAACTCTTCACCACCCCCTTTCCCTCAACAACAGACAACAGGGGAGGTGAGAGGAGAATCGGTGCCAGCTCACTCAGGCTCCAACTCTTTTTCCCGTCTCTGATTCTTCTCCAGAAACTCCTTGAGAACTCCACTGATATACCACCAAAATCAGTGGAAAGGACCTCTATTTTAACCTTAGAAGCCACCATTATTACAAAAGACAATAAGAAAAACAGTCAGTTGATATGAACACAGATTTCCTCAAGGAGTTTGCTTTTAAGTCATTTCACCACTAACAGCAAAATTTTATCAAATAATATACTTTTTGAGTTTTTGATCAAAGAATTTATAGCTTTTCTTTGGAATCTTTCTCATAATTTTTGTCAATACATTTGGACTTTTTTAAAGGTCATGATTTTCAGTTTTGAAATTTTTAAATAACAA
Organism: Monodelphis domestica; assembly: GCF_027887165.1. Classification (NCBI taxonomy): domain Eukaryota; kingdom Metazoa; phylum Chordata; class Mammalia; order Didelphimorphia; family Didelphidae; genus Monodelphis; species Monodelphis domestica. Next base: position 213,447,602 of record NC_077233.1, on the reverse strand, counting down.
ATATAATCTTACATACATTGTGCAAAGCGTAGAAGCAACTAAAATTGTGAAAAATCTTATGACAGTCACAATGCAGATGGCCCCATTCCCTGGCAAATTTTAAACACAAAAATAATAGCAGGTTCTCACTTACAGATACAGAATAGTCAGGAAGAGAACAATGAGTGTCCATGTTCCAGCACTCAAATTTGGAATGATATTCATTGTCACGTGCTCCAGTCAGCTTTTTCTTTCTTTCTCTTTTCTAATTCTCTGCTTATGTCTAAGTTCTTAATACCTAACTTCAGCTGCTAGTATAATTTGCTGACCATTTTTGAAAGGAATATATAGGCTGAAAAAAAAAGAGGTAGAGTTACAGGGATAGCCAATGAAATTAGGATCCAGCAGGAAGTTTTATGAATCTTTTACAAATCTCCATTCCTAAGGTCTCAATTTTCCTTTATTGACACATTGTGGGGATTACTTCATGGTATTTGGTGATGGTCAATTATATTCAGAAAATAATCATTAACTTTAGACATTTTAAATGCAGAATGAAACAAATATCTTTAACTCTTATCAGAAATATTAGGAACAAATCCAGAATGGAGTTAAAGTTTTATGGAAGTCTAAAGTACAAATCAAATAGTCAACAAGCATTTACTAAGGGACCATCTGTCTAGATAGGACACTTAGTTTTTAGGATACAAAAACAAAAAATTCTCCTATAAAATTATAGGAAAGTCATGAATCTAGGACCCATGAAAAAAAGATGAAATTAGAATCAGGAGGAATAAGTCTGTTACCTTTGGATTCTATGATTTTGGACAATGTGCTTTACATTGCAGGACCTTGCATTTCTCATCAATAAAATGAGAGACTCTGAGAACTCAAAGGTCCCTTCAAGCTCTTTTTCATTTTTTTAACCTTAATTATCTGAGAAATGCAGAAAAGGACACCAAAATACATTCCTGCTGGGTTTCTTGTGAAATTCAAAAGAATGAATCTATGCAAAATGCTCTGATAACTTTAAATATTATATAAATTTAGTTATTACTAAGACTGTCCTCTGTTAAAGAAACTGCAGTGTGCAAAACCCTGAATCATTGAAAGGACCAAGAAATGTCCACTCTATGTTCTCTAATAATCTGCAGGAAAACATCCCAGAGGTATAAGTCTGTAGCAAAGTTCCACAATGTAACTAAACCCCAGTTGCTGACCAGGGTTAGAGACGTTATCCCAAGGTAAATGAAAAGCCTCAGGTACTAATTAACTGCTAGCTTCCAACTACTGATAGGAAAAAAAAATTGTTCATCCTTTTCCCTAAATAACATAATCATATGATTTCAGAGTTGAAAAGGCCCTTAAAGGTACTCCTTCTACAACACATACAAGAACAAATATCTTATCTGCCATAGTCTCTTCCAGCTTTTCTCTGAACACCTCCTAACAGGAGGAACCCATTACTTCCAGAGGCAACCCAATTCCTGACTAGTTCTAATCATCAGGAATATTCTCTTTCTATTAAACCATTTATCTCCCTGTAACTTCCATGTGTAACAATTAGTACATATAAGAGCCTGGATTACAGGCACAAAAATCAGTTTATTGTTCAGGCTAGCAAAAATCAATAAATTTATTAGTCAGTAACCTCTTAGTGAACAAAAACAGAGGCCTACAACATGCTGAGTCATTAAACACAATATATTCTTATTTTTATTAATTAACTTAATTATTCAGCCCCAACCTAAATAGCTGAAGACATCTCCAATTGGTAAAGAGCTAATGAGAAAATGATTCATTATTCTCTCAACCCTTCCCCCTTTCCTTAATTGATGATGGAAAATCACATGCACTGTTCCTATGATCAAATTTTATCTGAGTGATATTGTTTACACCCATGCCAGACTGAAGGATTCTGTCCTTCCAGTCACAGACACTCCTGGCCTACACTGGTTTTTATTAAAATGCAAGATAAAACCCATAATCTCACTGTTCAACTGCACTAAAATAGAATATACTCTAGGATATGATATAAGATGCATTCCTTGAATTTTTTAAGAAGAAAGGAATTAGTAAAGAAGTTTGAAGTACAGATTTGAACCTCAACTTAAAGCTAGAAATTAGAAATAATACATATCAAAAATAGATCTTTTCATACAGTTGATCCTAGTTCTATTCTCTTTTGCCATGGAGATTAACTTCAATATGACAACCCTTCAAAGCAAAAAACTGGGGGAGGGAGAGAATTTATAGTAGAAGCCTCTGACAAAGGTTTAATTTCTCAAATTTATAAGAACCCAAGTCAAATGTACAAGAAATCAAGCCATTCCCCATTTGACAAAGTCTCAAGGGACATAAATAGGCAGCTTTCAGATGAAGAAATAAAAATTATCAATAATGACATGATAAAGTGTAACAAATCCCTCCCATTTAGAGAAATGCAAATCAAAACAACTCCAAAATACCACCTCACACATAGCAGATTAGCCAATATGACAGCAAAGGAAAATAATAGATTTTGGAGGGTATGTGGCAAAATTGGAACACTAATGCATTGCTGGTGGTGTTGTGAATTGGTCCAACCATAAAGGAAGGCAATTTGGAATTTGTAATCATGCCCTAAGGACTTTAAAATAATGCATGCCCTTTGATCTGGCAATACCACTACTAGGCTTGTAACCAAAAGATATAATAAAAAAGGATTATACAAAAATATTCATAGCCACACTCTTTGTGATGGCAAAAAAAATTGGAAAATTAGAGATATCCATTGATTGAGGAATGGCTGAACAAATTGTGGTATTTGATGGTGATGGAATACTATAGCGCTAAAAGGAATGATTTCTACATAAACTGGAAAAACCTCCATAAATTGATGCAGAGTGGATGCAAGATGGTACCTCAGATTTGTCTTAATTTGCATTTAGTAGTTAGTTAGTAGTAGTCTCTCGGTAACCGAGGATGACGATTGTCTTTGTGCGGTTCCATCTATGGTGTATAGATGAGTGTGCACAAAGACACTTGTGCATGAAGGAGATTTAAGTGGAAAAGTCGATGCACAGAGACAGTCCCACTCTCTCGGCGTTGGAAGCCTGGGTCCAGTGGCACGAAAAGTCGTTACACCTGAAGACTTCCTCAGCTGCATTGGATGGCCTTGTTGTCTTTTGTGCTCCAACATGCCCTAAGCACTCCACAGTGCCTTGCTGCGTCGCCATCTCAGCCGTTGAACCTTCTTGTTGGTTTCTTCCATCTGTTCCACCGAAACAGTCTTCACATGCTGGGTGAGCAAAGCCCTGGTTCACCAGGGGTCAACGACCTGATGGCTACCCTCACAAGGTTTAGCCAGCCTGTCGAAGCCGTTGCCCAGGGTGTGGCCTCTGCCACATGCTAGCAGCTACTGGGAGCCACAAGTGAGAGCTGGGTGTCAGGTAGGGGTCAGAGGCTGGAGAGCTGCCCTAGGAGGGCACAACAAGCCCTCCATATCAGAGATACTACCCCTCCCTGAGCACCCCATACACCCCTAATTTGCATTTACTTACTTATTATTAACTGAGAGCCCTTTAAACATTACTAGGTGAGGAGGTGGTCCAACATTCTCTCAGCCTGAAAATATAAATTGCTCTATTTTCCATGATCTAAAAAGAAGTAAAAGAAAAGAGAAATGTTTTAAATTGCACCCTAAGTCCCTCACTTCTTCCTCTGGAGATAGGTTATGTTTTTGTCATGAGTCCTTTGGAACTGAGATGAGGAGTCATTGTGTTGATTCAAGCTACTATTTCACAGTTAATTATTTTTTATCTCATTCTATTACTGTGTAAATTGGTCTACTTCTCATTTTGCATCAGTTCATATAAGTCTTTTCAGTTTTTTCTGAAACTATTCCCTTTATCATTTATGGTACCACAATAGTATTCTATCACATTCATATACCTTAAATAATTTGGCCATTTCCTAATTGATGAATAATATCTGTTTCAAATTCTTTGCCCCCACAACAAGAGATGCTGAGGAGGAAGAGAGGAGAATTTGAAAAGCAAAATGCCAGAAATAAATTTCAAAAGTTATTTTTACTTGTAATTGAAAATAAAACATTTAATAAAAAAGTATTTAAAAGATGCCACAAATATTTTTGCACATGTAATTCCTTATATTCTTTCTTTGATTTCTTTGCGTATACAGTTAATATTAATACTGCTGAGTCAAAGGGAATGCACAGCTTAATGGTGCTAGAGGAATAATTCCAAGCTACTTTCCCTAATGGCTGAACTAGTTCATAGTTCTTTTAGCAGTTTATTAGGGTACTTATTTTCCTACATCCCCTCCAATATTTACTTCCTTTTTTGTCAATCCATATCCAGTTGGTATGAGTTGGTACCTCAGAATTTATATATTTTAATTTGTTAAATCATTCTCAATTACTTTTTTTAGCCTAACATTCATTTTTTTGTTTGTTTTTAAAACATTATTTTATTTGGTCATTTTCATACATTGTTCATTGGAAACAGATCATTTTCTTTTCCTCCCCCCAACCCCCCCGCACCCCCTTCCCTAGCCGAAGCGCTATTCGTCTGGGTATCACATCTGTCCTTGCTCTGAACCCATTTCCTTGTTGTTTGGTATTTGCATTAGGGCGCTCATTTAGCGTCCCTCCTGGATCATGTCCCCTCAACCTCTGTAGTCAAGCAGTTGCTTTTCCTGGGTGTTTTTACTCCCTCAGTTTGTCCTCTGCTTGAGGATAGTTTTTTTTTTTTCCTCATAGATCTCTGCAGGTTGTTCAGGGACATTGTAAAGCCATTACTGGAGAAGTCCATTACGTTCTCTTGTACTACAATGTGTCAGTCTCTGTGTACAATGTTCTCCTGTGCTTAGCACAGGATTCTCCCATGAAACCGCCCTGAGAGGTCGTTTCCTAGCAGTCTTTAGATCCCAAGGACCCTGGTGTGCACCCCCAGACAGAGACGTTTCCTCACTCACTCCCTGTCCCAGTGAGCTCTCTGATACCTTACTCTGGTTTTGTGGGGGGAAGTGTGGGGGGGAAGGGCGGCTCAGTTCACATTTTTGTGCAAGCTTTTCCTCCTTCTTATAGTGTGGAAATGTTCAAACCCCATGTACCTTCATTTCTGTGGGGTACTGGAGAGTCCCTCTGTTCTTCCAAAGGTGATTTTTATGCTCTTTTGAGGTAGTCTTTTTCATTCGGTGCCGGAGAGGGGAAGCGAGTTGCGTCTAGATTGCAGCCATGTTTACCCGGAAGTCCGATAATATCATATTCTTAATAATCTTTGAAAAATTAAGTTAAACATTTTGTGGGGTTAATTGAATAATAATTGTACATGATCTTTTCTCTTGAGGAGTTTATACTCTTATTAAGGAAATAAAACATGTAGAAGGTAAAAAATTAACTGAAAAAAAAAAGGTAATGAAGATAAGATTAACAGAAGATTGGACGAGTGCTTTATGAAGCCATGATCAATGGGATCTCAACCAGTAAGGAAGAACTTAAGGTAAACCTACTTAAACAAATGATGGATGATCATTTGCCATTAGAACAGTATGTACGTATTCAAAGCTGAAACAAGCAATCAGATTTCAAAGAATTGTCTTTATAACAGCCTTTTGTTATTCAGTTCTCTCTGAACATAGAAAACATTCTATTGTCATCTTCATAATATTTTTATGTAGGACTTTAAAGCTTAGAATGTGCCTTCTTCATAAACATCTAAAGACTTGGGGCAGAACAAGTACTAATAACATTTTAGATGATAAAAGCAAGAAGAGCGGTTAAATGAATTATTGATGCTCACAAAGCATTTGTGTTCATATACTTGACAACACAATTGATTTCATCTTTATACTACATAAAAATCTACTTGGAAAATGTGTCCAAGGTTATTGTTGGTGATAAACATGTTCCTGAAATACCAGAAGTTGTTGGTATTCAACCATGTAGATAATGAAAAAATGGAAATTTTAACTAGGAGCATGTTATTTTGAAAGAAGCATTTGAAAGAAAATTAATCTGTTAGGAACACATCAAAAGAAGATGGACTCATGGAGAAAGAGATTAAATGGAAGGATATCAATTAAAAATCTACTCCAGTAATGATGGAATACAGGGATGAGGTAATAGAAGTTACACCAGAGTGGTCAAAGAGAATGTCAATGACTAAACAAATATAAGAAACATTACAAAAGAAATTGGGATTACTAATTGGAGATGGTGAAAAAAAGAATCAAAATTTTAGAAATGTTCCAACTAGGAAAACATCTAGTCTTTCTACCAGACCCATTTATATTCATTGGCTTTTCTTTCAAACATTCAAGTGCTCATGCTAAATAGATAAAAGACTTTATAAATGGGAAATAAATTTTAAAATTTTAATTTTAATTAATATTAAAGGGAAATTAAATTCAAAATTCCATTGAACTTGAGATTGCCCAAAAGGCCTAGGTTAAGAGGTACAAACTTTGGTAAGAGTTGACTTTCTAGTGGCCTCAAATATTTTCCTGTTTTGACTATACCTCAATCAGAGGGCATTTTGGGGTGAAATGGCAGTCAGCAAGATATATATGGAGAGTTGTTTTGACTGTTTAGAAGTTCATTCAAAAATGCTTTTACAGTTTTTCATCACCTGAAAGAAAGCATATTCTGTATTTGACAAATTGTTGGCATAAATATTTGGGTGGAAACTGAGGATTCTTTTACCATTTGCATAGAGAACTAGAAAAGAGGCAAATGCTAGTGTTCTTTGGTGAAACTCTCAGTGGGGACAGAAACAACAGAGTGTGACTAATGAGGAACTTCTAAGACTGAAATAGATCCACATAAGCCTAAGACCTTGGTGGCAGTTTATATTCAAATTTTTGTGAAAGAAATGGAAAATAAACAGAACTAACCGAACTGTTAATCCACTTAGAAGTATCAATGGTTAAACTGGACTTTATGAATGTTTTGATCAGTTAATTGGCAAAAACAATTAAGACAATGAAAAGCAACAAATTCACCATAAAATTATGATATTGATATGATTTAAAAGTGTATTTTAAACAAAAGTTTTCTAGAAATGCTTTTAGTGGCCTGTAACAGCATAGTTGTTAAATGCAGTATATTGAAAATAAGAAATATGTCACACACACCCATTATATTACTTTGTTCACTACAATCATAATTGTCAAGGACTATTGTTTATAAAAAAAAGAAATAATGAACAGCTACTGAATTCATTTATTCTCATTTATTGAATCACTACAACCTACTAATATCAAAAGGTTAGAGTTGATTTCTTTTGGAACATGATCAGCTGAGTCAGTATATGTGACACTTGACACCACTAACTATCACATATAATAGTCCTCAGACATGGAGATCTCTAAAAGATCATTTGCAATACCTATTCATTCCCTGTAGTTTAAAAAGAGCTCATTTCATATCTACAAATCTAAGCTCAATTCCAATTCAGAGTTCCTCCAAAGCCAATCAATAAGGGATAGAAAAACAAATTCCATTTAAATTAATTATAAATAACATAAAATACTTGGATGTCTATTTGCCAAGACAAACCCAGGAATTATACAAGCAAAACACTTATACAAAACACTTTTTGTAAAAATAAATTCAGATCTAAGTGGGAAAATGTTAACTGCTTATGAACTAGTCAATCCAATATAATAAAAATAAAAATTCTATGTAGATTAATCTCATTATTCTTTTTCATGACAATTGAACTGCCTCAAGATTATTTTGCAGAACTAGAAAAATATCAAAATTCATCTGGAAAAACAAAAGGTCAATAATATCAAGGGAATCAATTTAAAAAAGGTGAAAGAATGTGGCCTACAATTACCAGATCTCAAATTGTATTACAAAGCAGTAATCATCAAAACAATATGGTACTGCTAAAAATGAGTGGTAAGTCAATGGAATATATTAACTACACAATACACAATGGAAAATTATCATCGCTATTTAGTGTTTGATAAATCCAAAGACCAAGATTTTGAGGTCAAGAAATTACTATTTGGCAAAAATTGCTGGGGAAACTGGAAAAAGATAAGGCAAAGACTGTGAAAAGGTCAACATCTCACAGCCTATACTAAGAGAAGGTCAAAATGAATAACTGGTTTAGACATAAGGTACCACTAACAAATTAGAGGAATCTAGAAGAGTCTACCTGTAAAAACTATGGATAATGAAAGAATATATGACCAAACAAGAGACAGAAAGCATTATAGGATGTACAATGGATCATTCTGATTATATTAAGCTAACATACTCAATGGTCTCATATAAAAAAAAAAAACCTAAAGTTTTTCACAAACAAAACAATGCAACTAAGATTAGAAAAAAGTAGAAAGTTGAGAAAAATTTTATAGCAAGTATCTCTGGTAAATGTCTTATTTTTCAAATATATAGAAAATGAGTGAAACTTAATATGGATGAAAATTATTCCTCTATTGATATTCAAAGGTTATGAACAAGCAGTTTTCAGATGAAGAAATCAAGGCTATATTTAATCACATGAAGAAAGGCTCCAAGTTTCTTTCTAGTAGCTACAACAATTATCAAGAGAATTTGATTTTCAATTGAGACAAATGCCTTATCACTACATGGACAAATATCATACAACATTTCCTTACCATTACATGTCTATTTGTTGGTGAACAAGCTACTGAGAGTCAACTTACCATCATTGTGAAAATACATAGAAGGTCCCAAAATGAATAATAAAAATGTTGTTGGCTACATAATTATGATTTAGCTATAATAATAGTAATATAAAATTTATGACAACAAACAATGATTTTAGAAGATGAATATATAGCAGGCTCTTTTAATTTCTTTTTTTCATGAGAGAGAAATATACATTGTTAAAGGCCATGGAAATTAATAAAATCTCCTAATTTCAGCAAAATTCTTGATTCTATCTTAGAACAAAATATAATTAGTAAGACATTAATGGTACATAGTTAATGAATATTTATTGATTGCCCATTTTGCTATAATCTCTGAGGTCAAATCTACATGGGGTCTCTTTTACAAGTGTATCAACCTTATAATCCTTTCCATGACATTCTAATTTGTCTCTAGTTCTTGTTTTCCATAAGATATCATAAGTATTTATAATCACAGGTTTTTCTTCAGTGCTTGTTCCTGATTATTTGTTGAACTCAAAATGTTCTTATTAAATTTTGCAGGTTCTGTATCCTTTCCACAACTGTACCCATTGTCCTTCAGGCTGTATCAAAGACCAAGCAGGTAAACCAATATTAGAAATGCTCTAGGAAATACACTGTACTATAAGAAATTATAATTTTTATTAAAATGTATGTTTTAAAATGTGGAAATACCTATATGAACTAATGCAAAGTGAAATGAGAGAATGAGGTGAACATTGTACAGCATAACATCATTATTATATGATGAATGACTTAACTTTTATTGGCAATGCAAAGTGATCCAAGAAAATTCATAAAGAATCATGATGAAAATTGGAGGTACTGAAAACTTGGGCCCCTGAACTAATTTTGAAAACAGCAAGGCAAAAATGCCTGAAGCTTGGATCAGTTATTTATCATCCTTGAATTGAGCAGTTCCCAACTTTAATATGAAGTTTAAAGGTAAGAAAAAGACTATAAATGAGGAATTAACAACAAAAGAACCTGACCATAAAAATCTATGAGGATGACAGGAAAATTCAAGAAACACAACTAGAAGAAACTGACATGAAAACATTTACCAAAAAATAACCTTAAAGACAAGATTAATATTGGACATGTCTCAAAAAGAATTCCCAGAAGAGCTAAAGGAAGAGACTTTTAAAAAGGAAAAAAAATTTACAAATCAAATAAAAGCAATAGAGGAAAAATTGGAAAAAGAAATGAGAGTAAAGCAAGAAATTTATGGAAAAAAACTTAATAGCTTTCTAAAAGAGGCATAAAAATAACTGAAGATAATTTCTCTAACCTATTTAAAAATTATTTCATTTGAGCTAATCAACTTAATCAAAACCATTTCAGTTAAATTATCATAAAATTCTTTTGTTGAGATGGAAAAATAATAAATTTATTTGGAATAACAAAATCAATTAATTTGAAAATATAAACAAGTCTAGCATTACCAGATGTTAAACTGTATTAAAAGTGGTAATTGTTAAAATTCTTTGACAGTAAGAAATGGAAAAGTGGGTCAATAGAAAAGAGAAGACATGGAACATATAGTAGTACATGATTATAGTAACCTTGTGTTTTACAAATTTAAAGATACAAGCTTTTGGTATTAGAATTTGCAATTTGGGGAAAAAACGTGTTGGGACAACTGGTAAGCAGTCTGGGAGAAACTACATATAGACCAATATTAATTAATGCATTATCTAAACCTAAATGTAGATATCATAAACATAAACAAATTAGCACATGGATCATATTACCTATAAGATTTGTGAATAGAAAAAGAATTTATGAATTTTTATAAAATTTATATTCATAAATAAAGAGGAATATTTTGAGCTATAAAATGGATAATTTTGATTCCATTCAATTAAAAGGGATTTGTACAAATAAAACCAATGTAGCCAAGACTAGAAAGAAAGCAAAAACTTGGAGAAATTTAGACAGTTAATCAGGTAAGGTCTTATATCTCAAATAAAGAAAGAACTTTTTCAGCTTTCTAAGGCTATGAGTCACTACCCAATTCATAAATTGTCGAAATATATGAATTAAGTAATTTTTGCATGAAGAGATCAAAGCTACATGTAGTCATAAGAAAGCAATGTTCTACTTGTATAAAAAGAATTTTATAATTATACTTTTTGTAGTTCCTGAGTTTTTTTTTGGCAGATATACTTCTAGGTATTTTATTTTGTCTACTGTTGTCTTAAATTTATTATCTCTTTCTAACTCTTTTTTTTAACGAATACCAGTTTATTGTACCAAGCAAATCAAATAACAATTTCATGGCTACACTTGCTTTCTTCAAGATTCTGACCTCCCACAATCTACAGGTCTTTTTTTTGAATTTTATTTTTTGCCAATTACATCTAATAATAAATTTCCACATAAGTTTTCAGTAGTTATATGATTCAAATTGCTTCCCTTCCTCCCTTCCCTCATCCATCCCAGAGCTGACTAGTAATTTGATCTGGATTATACATGTGTTATCATGCAAAACATTCTTCTAAATTGTTCATTTTTGTAAGTGAATAATCATATAAAACCAAAACACCAAAAAAATCTAAATAAACAACTGAAAAATTGTATGCTTTCATCTACATTCCTGCTCCAAAAGCTCTTTCTCTGGAGATGGATAGCATCCTTTGTCTCTCAGAATTGTCCTGGATCATTGTATTGCTGAGAGTAGCTAATAGTGCCTTTATTGTGTATAATGTTCTCCTATTCTTGTTCTGTTTTTTTTTTCACTCTGCATTAGTTCATGTAGGTTTTTTCCAGTTTGTTCTGAAATTATCCTGTTCATCATTTCTTACAGTACAATAGTATTCCATCACTATCATATACCACAATTTGTTCAGTCATTCCCCTATTGATAGACAGTCCTTCAGTTTCCAATTCTTTATCACCACAAAAAGAGCAGCCTTTTTTGTCTTACTATCACTTTTTGTGGGATTTTGTTAATATTATATATGCAATTCCATATATGTATATATGGAAATGCTGATGATTTATATAGGCTTATTTTATGTCCTGTTATTTTGATAAAATTATTGGTAGTTTCAATTAATTTTTCAGTTGACTCTCTAGGATTTTCTATATATACTATCATATTACTTATGAAAACAGTTTAATTACTCTTTGCCCATTCGGATTCCTTCAATTATTTTTCCCTCTCTTATTGCTATTTCTAGCATTTCTAATATAATACTAATCATTGATAATGGGCATCCTTATTTTCCTCCTGATCTCATACAAAAGGCCTCTAACATCTTCATTACAATAATTATTGCTGATAGTTTTTGGTGGGTACTTCTTATCATTCAAAGGAAAATGCTATTCATACTTATATTTTCAATTGTTTTTAATAAAAATATGGGTTCTATTTTGCTGAAAGCTTCTGTTTCTATTGATATAATCATGTGATTTTTGGGGATGATATAATCAATTAAATTATTGATTTTCTTTATCTTAAACCATCCCAGGATACATAGAATAAACCCTGTGTAGTCATTATGTATAATCTTTATTACATATTATTATAGTCTCCTGGAAAATATTTTATTTAGAATTTAGAATCTCAGGAAAAAAAGCAAAAACATAACTAATTAACATAATCAAGAGAAGCATATTTTGCTAAAATTCTCTATAGACTAGTAATATCCATATTAAACATAGATGCACTAAATGAAAACACAACCAAATTTGTAATGAAAAGTTAAATGAATAGGAAATAGTAAAGCTTAGCAAAACAGTACGAGTGGCAAAATTCAATATACCCCTCCAAGAGTTAAGTAAATCTAGTTTATAACATAAATAAGAAAAGAGTTAAATTAATGAATACCGTTTTAGAAAAGTTAAATATAATAGATGTCTGAAGAAAAATGAATAGTAATAGAAATGAATAGACTTTATTTGTCAACTGTGTATGGCACCTTAACAAAACCAGTTATAGAACATAACCAGTTATAGAACATAATATTCTATCAGACAAATACATAAAAATGGAAATAATGAATGCATACTTTCTTGACCATAATAAAATTCAATTCAATTCAATGAAGAGCTTAAAAATTAATTTTTAAATTATTATTGAGTTAAATTATTTGAAATAAAAATAAATCATAAAGAACATAGAGACCATTAGAAATAGCATCAAAGATAATGACAAAAAGACAACAATGAACATTTTTGAGATGATGACAAAGCTTTTCTTAATGGATATTATAAACCTTTATATTCTACCAAATATTTGAAAAAATAAATAAAGAATTCCTCCTATGAGACAAATATGTTCTTGAGAACTAAACCATGAAAAGCAAAAACAGAAAGGAAAACTAATGACCAATTTCCTCAATCAATATTGATTTTGAAAAAATTTTGAGTAAAATTCTTGCAAGGATACTACACTAATATATCACAAATACCACTATGACTAGATAGGAATACCAGTATAATGTAGGACTGATTCAATATCAGGAAAACTAGAAATATAATTGACCATAACAACAATAAAAATCATATATCAATGGATCCAGAAAATGTTTTTGACAAAATATACTTATTTATATTGACAATCTTAAAATGAACAGGAATAAAATCATTTTTAAAAATGACAAATAATGTACTATTTATCTAAAACCAAGAGCAAATCTTATTTATACTTAATTCTACTAAATTAATAAAAACTACTAAAATAGGACCTTCACAAAAAGATAAAGGATAGAACAAGAATATCCCTTATCACCATTATTATCCTGGATTGTAATAGAAATGCTAGCTGTATAAATAAGACAAGAAAAACACATAGAAGCAATAAGAAAAGGTAATAAAAGGTAATAAGGGGGGATTATCACACTTTGAAAATTATTTGATGATATACTTAGAGAATTCTTGAGCATCAACTAACAAAAACTAGTCAAAACAAAAATGAAACCAAATTTGAAGAATATAAAATAAATCCACATGAATTATCATCATTCTACACATTACCAACAAAACACAGAAGGAAGGTATAGAAAGAGAATGTCTATTTAATTTTTTTTCCATTTGAATAAGTTTATTTAGTCAATGTAGAACATTATGCCTTGGTTACAATAATCACATTATTTCCCTCCCTCCCCTTCACCCACACTTCCCACAGCCAATGCCCAATTTTATTGGGTATTACTTGTGTCCTTGATCAGAACCTATTTCCATGTTGTTGTTTACAGTAGGATGTTCATTTAGAGTCTACATCCCCAACCATATCCCTTCGACCCATATATTCAAGTAGTTGTTTTTCTTCAGTGTTTTTACTCTCACTGTGTTTCCTCTGGATGTGGATAGTGGTTTTTCTCGTAGGTTCCTCCATGTTGTTCAAGGTCACTTCATTGCCACTAATGGAGAAGTCCATTATATTCGATAGTACCACAGTGTATCAGTCTCTGTGAACAATGTTTTCCTGGTTCTGCTTCTCTCACTCTGTAGCAATTCCTGGAGGTTCTTCCAGTCCCCATGGAATTCCTCCACTTTATTCCTTTGAGCACAATAGTATCACCAATATATATCACAATTTGTTCAGCCATTCCCCAATTGAAGGGCATCCTCTCGTTTTCCAATTTTTTGCCACCACAAAGAGCACAGTTATGAATATTTTTGTACATGTTTTTTTTCCTTATTATTTCTTTGGGGTACAAACCCAGTAGTGCTGTATCAAAAGGCAGACGACTCTTTTAGCACCCTATAGGCATAGTTCCAAATTGCCTTCCAGAATGGTTGGATCAATTCACAACTCCACCAGCAATGAATTAATGTTCCAACTTTGCCACATCCCCTCCAACATGCATTACTTTCCTTTGCTGTCATGTTAGCCAATCTGCTAGGTGTGAGGTGATACCTCAGAGTTGTTTTGATTTGCATCTCTCTGATTATAAGAGATCTAGAACCCTTTTTAATGTGCTTATTATTAGTTTTGATTTCTTTAACTGAAAATTGCCTATTCATGTCCCTTGCTCATTTCTCAATTGGAGAATAGCTTGATTTTTTTGTACAACTGGTTTAGCTCTTTATAAATTTGAGTAATTAGACCTTTGTTAGAGGGTTTTGTTATGAAGATTGCATCCCGATTTATTGCTTCCCTTCTAATTTTGGATGTATTAGTTTTGTTTGTACAAAAGCTTTTTAATTTGATGAAATCAAAGTTATTGATTTTACATTTTGTGAATTTTTCTAGCTCTTACTTGGTTTTAAAGTCTTTCCTTTCCCAAAGATCTGACACGTATACTATTCTGTGTTCACCTAATTTGCTTATAGTTTCCTTCTTTATATTCAGATCATTCACCCATTCTGAGTTTATCTTGGTGTAGGGTATGAGATATTGATCCAAACCTACTCTCTCCCATACTGACTTCTAATTTTCTCAGCAGTTTTTATCAAATAGTGGGTTTTGGTCCCCAAAACTGGGATCTTTGGGTTTCTCATAGACTGTCTTGCTGAGGTTATTTACTCCAAGTCTATTCCACTAATACTCCTTTCTGTCTCTTAGCCAGTACCAAATTGTTTTGATGACAACTGCTTTATAATATAGTTTGAGATCTGGACTGCAAGGCCACCTTCCTTTCTAAGTTTTTTCATTATTTCCCTGGATATCCTGGATTCTTTGATCTTCCAAATGAACTTTGTTATGGTTTTCTCTAATTCAGTAAAAAAGTTTTTTTGGAAGTTCAATAGGTATGGCACTAAATAGACAGATAAGTTTGGGTAGGGTGGTCATTTTTATTATGTTAGCTCATCCCATCCAAGAGCAATCAATGTTTTTCTAATTGTTTAGATTTACTTTTAATTGTGTGGAGAGTGTTTTGTAGTTGTATTCATATAGTTCCTGTATTTGTCTCAGGAGATAGATTCCTAAGTATTTTATTTTGTCTAAGGTGATTTTGAATGGGATTTCTCTTTCTAGTTCTTGCTGCTGAGCTGTGTTGGAAATATATAGAAATACTGATGACTTATGCGGGTTTATTTTGTATCCTGCAACTTTGCTAAAGTTGTTGATTATTTCGATTAGCTTTTTGGTTGATTTTCTAGGATTCTTTAAGTAGACCATCGTGTCATCTGCAAAGAGTGATAACTTGGTCTCCTCATTGCCAATTTTAATACCTTCAATTTCTTTTTCTTCTCAAATTGCTACTGCAAGTGTTTTTGGTATAATGTCAAATAATAGAGGTGATGATGGGCATCCTTGTTTTACTCCTTATCTCATAGGGGAGGCTTCTATTTTATCCCTATTGCAGATGATGTCTGCTGACGGTTTTAGATATATACTGTTTATTATTTTTGGAAAGGCCCTTCTATACTTTCTAGTGTTTTCAATAAGAATGGGTATTGTATTTTCTCAAAGGCTTTTTTCTGCATCTATTGAGATAATCATGTGATTTTTGTCAGTTTGCTTGTTTATATGGTCAATTATGTGGATGGTTTTCCTAATACTGAACCATCCTTGCATTCCTGGTATGAATCCTACCTGGTATGAATCATAGTGAATAACCCTCATGATCACTTGCTGGAGTCTCTTTGCTAGTATCCTATTTAATATTTTTGCATTTTATTCATTAAGGAGATTGGTCTATAGTTTTCTTTCTCCGTCTTTGACCTGCCTGGCTTTGGGATAAGTACCATGTTTGTGTCATAAAATGAATTTGGTAGAACTCCTTCTTGGCTTATTCTGTCAAATATTTTGTATAATATTGGGATTAGTTGTTCTTCAAATGTTTGATAGAATTCACTGGTGAATCCATCAGGCCCTGGGGATTTTTTCTTAGGAAGTTCTTTGATGGCCTGTTAGATTTCTTTTTCTGATATGGGATTATATGGGATTATTTAAGAAATCTATTTCTTCTTCTGTTAGACTAGGCAATTTATATTTTTGTAACATTCATCCATATCACCTAGGTTAGTATATTTATTGTCATATAGTTGGGCAAAGTAGTTTTTAATGATTGCCTTAATGTCCTCTTCATTAGAGGTGAGGTCTCCCTTTTCATCTTGAATACTCTTCATTTGATTTTCTTCTTTCCTTTTCTTAATTAGACTGACTAGTACTTTGTCTATTTTATTTGTTTTTTCAAAAGACCAGCTTCAAGTCTTATTTATTAAATCAATAATTCTTTGACTTTCAATTTTATTAATTTCTTCTTTGATTTTTAGGATCTCTAATTTAGTCTTCATCTGAGGATTTTTAATTTGTTTGCTTTATAATTTTTTAATTTGCATGCCCACTTCATTGACCTATGCCCTCCTTAATTTGTTTATATATGAACTCAAGGATATAAATTTTTCCCTGAGTAATGCTTTGGCTGCATCCCATAGGTTTTGAAAGGATGTCTCATCATTGTCATTTTCTTCAATGAAATTATTAATTGTTTCTACAATTTGTTCTGTAAATAACTGGTTTTCGAGAATCGTATTGTTTAATTTCCAATTAATTTTTTAATTTACCTCTCCATATACCCTTACTAATTACTATTTTCATTGCATTGTGATCTGAGAAGGTTGCATTTATTATTTCTGCTCTTTTGCACTTGTTTGAAATGTTTTTATGCCCTAATACATGGTCAATTTTTGTGAATGTACTATGTGCTGCTAAAAAGAAGGTATATTCCTTTTTGTTCCTATTATTTTTCTCCACATGTCTACTAACTCTAATTTTTCTAAGATTTCACTTCTCTCACCTCTTTCTTATTTATTTTTTGGTTTGATTTATCTAGTTTGGATAGAGGAAGGTTCAGATCTCCCACTAGTATAGATTTTTCTATCTATTTCATCCTTAAACTCCTCTAGTTTCTCCTTTAGAAATTTGGATTCTATGCCATTTGGTACAAATATTTCCTCATTGTCTATACTGCCTTTTATCAGGATGTAATTACCTTCCCTATCTCTTTTAACTATATTTATTTTTACTTTGACTTTGTCAGATATCATGATTGAGACTCTTGCCTTCTTTTTATCAGTTGATGCCCAATAAATTTGGCTCCATCCTATTACTTTCACCCTATGTATATCTACCTTTCTCATGTGTGTTTCTTGCAGACAACATATGGTAGGGTTTGGGATTCTAATCCACTCTGTTATTCACTTGTGTTTTATGGGTGAGTTCATTCCATTCACATTCAGAGTTGTGATTACTAGCTGTATATTTTCCAAATTTTTGATTTATATTCCTGTTCCTGCCTTTTCTTCTTTCACTATTTCCTTCTACACCAATGTTTGTTTTTATTCAGTCCCCCTAGTTCCCAATCTTATTTTATTTCCCTTTCTACCCCCTTCCCTTCTTATTCCCCCCCCTTATTTTCCCTGTAGTCTTTCTAAAATTAACCCCACCCTCTCCCTCCCTTGTATTACTTCCCACCAGTTCATTAGTGTAAAGATTAAAGTTTGGGGAAACTGAGGCAAGGTAGAAATTAGTTTCTCTCTGCAAGGAGTATTATATTTTTAGAGGTTTATTGAAGATTAAAATATAAAGAAAATACAAGTAAGAGAGGCAAGTGTCTAGGCCCAAAGAGCCTATTCACAACCACTCACATCTTGCCTGCTAGGTGGAGAGCTGTGTCTGCTCCCAAGTGGAAGTAGGGAAAAAGGTAGAGCATCTTTACAACCAGGTTAAATACCCCATCTCGCTCTCAGCCCAGGTGAGGTTACAAGGCATTCTGGGGAAGTGGAGCAAGGACTTCTGGGGATTGAAGTCCTGGATTCAAGTCTCCATTTTTACATTAGTTACCCTTTTCTATTCTCTGCCCCAATGGATTGGAATGTTCTTCCCTCTTTGGGTCAATTTCAAAGCACCTAAGAGTTGTGTATTTCCTATCTCCCACCTGTTTTGATGTTCTCCCCTCTCCCACCATGAGCTTCTTTGTGGCATATAAATTTATCCCCATTTGTTTCTTTTCCCATTTCTTTTAGTATTAAGCTCTTTTTTAGCTCTAGTTGTATATACATATATATATATATATACTCATGTATATGCATTTATGCATTCATATATCTATATACCTATTTATGTCTTGTCCTTTCATCCTATACAGTTTGTCACTGTTCCCTCTAAGTGTAAATCTTCTAGCTGCTCAGGTGATTGGTAACTCTGAAAAACTGTTGTGGTGGGATGGGGGGGAGATGTTTTTTTGTTTTGTTTTTCTTTTTTCCCTTTTTTAAATTACCTTTTGATGATTCTCTTGAGTTCTGTACTTTGGCATTGAATTTTCTGTTCAGATCTGGTCTTTTCTTTGCAAATTCTTGGAATTCTTCCATTGTGTTGAATGACCATACTTTCTCCTATAAGAATATATTCAGTTTTGCTGGGTAGTTGATATTTGGTTGTAGACCTAGTTATCTTCCTTTCTAGAATATCATATTCTATGCCTTTTGGTCCTTCATTGTGGATGCAGCCTTATCCTACGTTATCTTCACTGTGGTTCCATGGTATCTAAATAACTTCTTCTTGGCAGCTTGTAATATCTTTTCTTTGGTCTGATAGTTCTTGAATTTGCCTATAACATTCCTGGGTATTGTCAGTTGGGGATTAAGTACAGGAGGTGATCTGTGGATTCTTTCAATCTCACTTTTCCCTCTTGTTATAGAATATCAGGGCAGTTTTCTTGAATAATTTCCTGTAGTATTGTGTCCAGGATTTTTCTTTTGTCATGGTCTTCTGGTAGACCAATGATTCTTAAATTGTATCTCTCAAATGATTTTCTAAATCCTCTGTTTTATGAATGAGATGCTTCATATTTTCATCAATTTTTTCATTCTTTTGGTTTTGTTTTATATTGTCCTGCTGCCTTGTGAGGTCACTTAATTCTAGTTGTTGTATTCTGGTTCTTAAAGACTGAATTTCATCCATAGCTTTTTGTTCATCCTTCTCTTTCTGCTCTGATTTTCTATGGAGGTCATCTTTCATCCTCTTTATGTTATCTTTCATCTTCTTTGCCTCATTTTCCAGCTGGTTGATTTTGGCTTTCAAGACACTATTTTCTTCTTTTAGTTCAAGTGCCTCTGTTTCCAGCTGACTTATCTTAGTTTTTAAGTTCTTATCCCAATTGTCTTCAGCCTCTCTTAATTGTGTTTTGAATTTAATTTTGAGTTCTTCCAAAGCCTGTTTCTGATTTGCTGGGATTTCTGATTCATTGTTTACTGATCCCTCCCCCTCTGTTTTATTCACTGTATAGAAGCTGTCCATTGTAATTTTCTTCTCTTTTTCTGTTGTTTGCTCATATTCTCCCCATATTTGTCTGTGCTCTTGCTCCTCTCATTTTTTTTTTTTGTTGTTGTGGGCTTCTGTCAGTCTGCCCTCTTGGAGCTTTGACAGAAGATATCTTCATGCAGTCTCTGGGGGAGGGTTGTTGGAGGTTTGAGCTTCCCTGTCCTCTGGAGCCTTTTGATTGAATTAAAGTCCAGCATTCAATGAGGAGGTGTGTGGAGCCTGGGCTTCCCTGAGTTCTGAAGGCTTTTGATGGGATTAAGTTCAGCTGGGTTGGGCTGGGTGTGCTCTGAAGCCAAAACCTCCTGGAAGGCTGGAGTAATCTCCATATCTCTGGCCAGGCTTCCAGCTCTGCGCTCCCTCTCCAGCTCCTTCCCTGCCATCTGTGTTCAATATGCTGAGCTTGGTACAGCCTTGCCTGCAATGTACACCCTCCAGACCAGTACCTTTGCCTGCCCAGATGTTCCTGCTGCTGCTGGAGGCTCAGCACCCTCAGTGGGCAGGGGGAGGAATCCTGGGACCTTCCTTCTGCTTTCCCCTTAAACCCGAGTGTTCTCGGATTCCAGCTATTGGGGGGCTGGGGCATATATTTTGAATTGAGTTCAGCAGGAGGGTTCCTTGGCTCTGTTTTGTTGTTAGGTTTGATTTTCAATCCCCTAGGAGCATTCAGTTTGTGATCGGTAAGGAAGGGTATTCAGAGGTCTGAACTTCTGCTCCTTCTCGGCCACAATCTGGACTCCCTTCCAATTTAAAATAATTGTACATAACACAAAATTCTTGGGAGCCTGCCCACCAAAAAATACACAGGAACTATCTGAATACAATTACAAAGTACTATTTATACAAATAAAGGTTGGTATAACAACTGTAATAATATTATGTGCTCATGGGTAGAACAAATTAACATCCTTTTTAAAAATTTATTTAGTCAATTTAGAACATTATTCCTTGGTTACAAGAGTTACATTATTTCCCTGCCTCGCGTCCACCCACCCTTTACACAGGTGACATGCAATTTCATTGGGTATTACATGTGTCCTTGATCAGAACTTATTTTCATATTGTTAATGTTTGCATTAGGATGTTCATTTAGAGTCTACATCCTCAGCAATATCCCCTTGACTGATCTATTCAAGCAGTTGTTTTTCTTCTGTGTTTCTACCCCCACAGTTTTCCCTCTGAATTTGGATGGTGTTCTTTCTATTAGATACCTCCGATTTGTTCAGGATCACTGCATTGCCACTATTGGAGAAGTCCATTACATTCAATTGTACCACATTGTATCAGTCTCTGTGTACAATGTTCTCCTGGTTCTGCTCCTTTCACTCTGCATCAATTCCTGCATTAAAGTTCCCATGGAATTCCTCCACTTTATTATTCCTTTGAGCACAATAGTATTCCATCACCAACATATACCACAATTTGTTCAACCATTCCCCAATTAGAGGGCATCCCCTCATTTTTAAAATTTTTGCCACCACAAATAGCACAGTTATGAATATTCTTGTACAAATCATTTTCCTTATTATCTCTTTGGGGTACAAACCCAGCAGTTCTATGGTTGGATCAAAGGGCAGACAATCTTTTAGTGTTCTTTGGGCATACAGGGAAGGGGAGTGTAGATGAGGTTTGAAAATCCATTATGGGAAGATGGGAGATGGAGGGAGTTTCCTTAATTTTTTATTGGATCTAGTTCATAAAACAAGCACCTAATAATTTAGTTAATTAATTAAAATTAATTAATCTCTCCTTTGATTTTTTAGGATTTCCATTTTGTGGTGTTTAACTAACAAGCTTTAATTTGTTCTTTTTCTATTTTTTTAGTTCCATGTCCAATTAAAAGATATTCATTTTCCCTTAAATACTGCTTTGATCTCATACCACAAATTTTGGAATGTTGTGTCATTGTTATCATTCCTTTTAGTGAAATTATTGATTATTTTTTGATTTGCTCTTTGTTACAATTAGCCTTTAATATATGACTCCAAGACTCTTTATTAAATAGAATTTTAATGCATTAGGTCTGAAAAGGATCCATTTAATATTTCTGCTTTTCTACATTTGGTTGTGAGGGTTTTATGCTTTAATACTGTAGAGAAGAAAATTACAGGGTGAAATAGTTTTTGATTGGCAGATCATAAGACACAGAATCTTCTCAGAGCTGGCAGGGGAAAGTTCCAAACAGTTTTCCCCAACTGTGGGTCTGGAGCTGACAGAAAAACCTGAAGGTTACAGATCTGAGCTCTCGTGGACTCTATTGGACAAGTTTCAAGCAACCCACCTGAAGCAAGCATGGATAGGAGTTTCCCAATACCCTTTGGTGGACAAAGGGATATTTGGAAGGCTTCAGCTATTCTCAGGACTTCTTAGGACTTTCCATCTGAATACCGGCATCTACCTGCCAAGGACTCTATTTGTGAGATCTTTGGGTTTCCTGTTGGACTGGGCTTTAGGATTTTATGTACGTCGTTAAGTTTATTTGATAATGGGTTAACTAGGGGTTAAGCACTCAGATTTCCCTCCCTCCTTCTTCTCCATTCATCCTTTCTGTGTAAATAAATTCATATTATTTATATGTGTTGATTCCTTCTGTATTTCTCTTCCTAAAGCCCTTCAAATCTAGGTACTTTTAAAAGTTCACAGCCATTTTGGAGAAATGTGCCATATACAACTGAGAAAAAAGTATTGTCTTTTCTATGTCCATTCAGTTTACACAAATGGTCAATTATATCTAACTTTTCCTAGGTTCCAGTCATCTCCTTAACTTCTTTATCATTTCTTTACCTAATTTTTCCTTTACCAATTCCTATTTGATTTCTTTTTTTTTTTAAACCTTTACCTTCTGTCTTAGAGTCAATACTGTGTATTGGTTCCAAGGCCGAAGAGAAGTAAGGGCTAGGCAATGGGGGTGAAGTGGCTTGCCCAGGATCATATAGCTGGGAAGTGTCTGAGGCTAGATTTGAACCTAGGACTTCCCATCTCTAGGCCTGTCTCTCAATCCACTGAACTACCCAGCTGCCCCCTCTTATTTGATATCAAATGCTATTTTTTTAGCCCTTCTAGGAATTTTTATTGGATCTGTCCCCAATTCACAATTCTTGGAAGCTTCATTTATAACTATTTTATTTTCATTGTTTTCTTTTGAGCTGTGTCTTCATTTTCCCTGTCACCATAATACATTTTTACATTTAGTTTCTTTTTGTTATTGTTTACTCATTTTTCCACCCTATATCTTAACTTTGAACTTTACGTTAATGTTGGATTCTGATGTGTGTGTGTGTGTGTGTGTGTGTGTGTGTGTGTGTGTGTGTGTGAAGTTTCAGACTTTTTCACATTGCTGTTTTCAGAGATTGATCTGGAGATTTGGAAGTTTTTGGTCTTCCTAAGAAGGAGAAATCTGTGAAAAAGTGTGGTCACTGCTCTCTTGGTCAGCATTCTGGTCCTTACCCAGAAAGGACTCTTCATACCTTGTAATTGCCATTAATATTGCTTCCTAAGGCCCATTGTCTCATTTTGTAGTAAACTAACCAATATACAAGGGATAAACACCCAGGAGAAAAAATATATCATATATTTTTAAACATATATATTATATATAATTATTTTATTATAACAGATAAAATAATAGCATATTCATGTATAATTTTATGTGCATACTATATTGAATATATAATATACCTTATATACATTATAATATGAATATATAATCCAAATTATAACATTGTATATATGTTATATGGGGCATAATTAAAGGATAGACCTAAACCTTTCAAAAATAATAGCTGCAAAGTCTGAGGTAGGAGAGGAGAGGGTGAATATGGTATCTTCAGTTGAGTCTATATCAGTTTTTCTACCCATACAGAGCTTTCATTAGGGTCTCATTAGCTTGTAAAGATCACACTACCAGCACTAACTCATCAAACAATTTATTATCAACAACAATTTATTAAGTACCTACTATGTGCCAGGCATTCTATATCCTTGGAATACAAAGACAAAACCCCAGCCTGTTACAATTATACTGCATGTGCATGGTCAAGTCATGAGTTATAGAACAATGAAAAAAAGTGATCTTGTATTCTTGAGAATCTGCCACCTATGACTTCTATGATCATGGAAAATTTGCTTTATATCGCAGGGCCTCACGTTTCTCATCAATAAAATAAGGAGACTTGATTCAAAAAGTTTAAATGTTCCATCCATCTCCTAGAGATAATTTCTTTCAGCCTTAGCATTTTTATCTGAGAAAAGAGAAAAACAACATTTATAACACCTTTTTCTATTAGTTTGATATGAAACATAAAAAAATTAATGTATACAAAGTTACTTGATAACCTTAAATTATACATAAATAATAGCTATTATTAAAAACTACCTTTTGGAAATGAAGCAGAATAAGACATGGCTATAGCAAGCAAAATACTGAAATATTGAGATGAGGGGAATGCATCCACCAAATGTTCCCTAGGCATAGAAGCATACCCAGAAGAGAAATCTCCACAATGCAACCAAATTGCAGATGCCAACAAGGGTGAGAGCTATATTTGGCATTTTTGGCTTCCATGTCATGTTTTTCATACCAATTGAATTTTCTAAACTAATATTTAGCCAATCAAATCCTATCTTCTTCTGCAGTCATTTTTTCAAATCAAGTATAAGGATTTACATATACCTCTACTAAATTTTCTTCCTTATAGATGCAAATTAGTGTTCTAACAAGTCAGAGTAGTAGAAAATGCACTAGATCTATTAAAAAGAGAGCTAATTTAAATGAAGATTTAGCTTGGAAGTTTTATGAACTCTCACAAATCTTGCATCACTGAAGTTTCAAAGTTCTTTATTGATTCAGTGTTGAAAAGCAAAATTTATTGTATCGTTTGATGTTCAATCAAGTACAGAAAATAATAATTAACCTAGCCAGTTTGTTTGGTCAAGCCTACAAAATGTGCTGTTTCTTTTGGTGGTCAGTTAAGTGAAAAATAAAAGCTAAACTTAGTGAATATTGAATAAATGATCATCAAAACATTGAATCCTTATCAGAAATAATGATGACAAAGTCAGAGGAAAGTTAAAGTTTAATTAAAGGGAGCAGCTGGGTAGCTCAGTGGATTGAAAATCAGGTCCAGAGATGGGAGGTCCTGGGTTCAAATGTGACCTCATACACTTCCTGGCTGTGAGACCATGGGCAAGTCACTTAACCCCCATTGCCTAGCCATTGCCACTCCTGCCTTAGAACCAATACCCAGTATTGACTCTAAGATGGAAGGTAAGAGCTTAAAAAAAAGTTTAATTAAAATCCAAGGTATAAAACAAACCACCAGCATTCCTTAAATGCCTATTGTATTCTCCAATATAGATGCTAGAAATACAAAAATCATGGCTGATAAACACATAAGCATGGACAAGTCATGAGTCATGGTATCAATAAAAAAAGAGAGAGAGATAAATGTGAATCTATGAAACCAAAGTTTTGATCCAGGCTCTATAATTTATAACCTGTATCACTTTTTACTTAACATCTCTGAACCTCATTTTTCCTTATAAAAAAGAATTGGATTCAGAGGACTCTAAGGTCTTTTCTAGCTCTAGATATATCATCTTTCAATTCTCTTTCTCATCTGTGAAACTTATAGTACCATCCTGAAATGTGTGTTATGAAACTCCAAGGAACTAAAGCATTTAATATGCTTTTCAAATCTTAAGTGTTATATAAATATTAATTCTCTTTAAGGTTACCCTCCACAAATGAGGCAGAAACAGACACCTATATTGAACAAGATACCCAAAAGTTGAAGGTGGGGGAATGTTCACCATATGTTCATAAGTCATCATTCATGGAAGGGATCTAGGAAGAAGTCTCCAGAGAAGCCCCACTGTGCAAAAAGTCCTAGATACTAACTAGAGATATCTTCCCAACTACTGATAGGGAGAAAAATCTATTCATCTTCTTTCCTAAACTACATAGTCATATGATTTCCGAGTTGAAAAGGACCTCAAAGTCTATCTTACACATATATGAACAAATATATTTTCTGCAGAATACCAAACAAGTATTCATTTATCCTTTCTTTGAAAACCTCCAAAGAAGGGAAACCCACTACTTTTTTTTTTGTTCCAAGACTTTACTTTCTGCCTTAGTAACAACTCTAAGACAGAATGGCAAGGGCTAGGAATATGGGATTAACTAACTTGTTCAGGGTCACAGAGCTTGGAAGTATCTGAGACAATATCTGAACCCACAACCTCCCATTTCTAGGCCTGGCTCTCAATCTATTGAGCCTCCCAGCTGCCCTCACCAAACCCACTAGTTCTTGAAAAAGCACAATTCCACTTATGGATTACTCTAATCCTCAAGAATATCCTTCTGCTACCTCATCAGACAAATATCTATCTCCCTCTAAATTCCATAGTTGACACTAGGTATAAATTAAGTCTAATCTCTTTTCAAAGGAAAGCTGAATCAAACTCTGGACTTTCTGGCACTGAGGTGGACTGACAACAGTTGAAATGTTGGAGTGGATATATTAACAAGATGACAGTTGGTGAGGGGAGGGGTGAGCTGAAGAGTGACAGTTGCTCTTGAGGGGATTCTTTCCTGGCCTTCAGACAGAAAGGAGCTCTCTCTCCCTGTCTCTGAATAGAAGTACCTCTATTCCTGGATTTTACCAACTGTGTACTCTACCTGGATTCCTGTGATCATGTCATGGAACCAACGGATTTAAGGGGAGTGGTTTGAACTGGAAGGCCAGTCTTTAGGGATTTCATCCCAAAGAGACAGGCCCAACCAGCTCTGAAGGTCAGAACCTTTTTTTTCTTTTTGCTGACTACTGCTAAAGACTTTGAACTTAAGAAAGCTAGCATAGATTAGCATAGACAGGAACAAAATAAACCCTCCACCAGCCTGTGAGGCCTGACCTCAGCTCAAAAGCTGAGAGAGACTCAAACCCAATCTAGGAAAATCCTGATTCCCTCTTCCCTGATATCTTCCCAATCTAAACTTGTTATTAAAATTCATCTTGAGTTTAAATAACCTGCAGTCATATAAGAGGACTATCATTTGGGGGGGGGGCATATAGGGAGCAGAACCTAAGGACAGATATTCAACCATAAATGGTACCTATCAGACCCCTGACTGGTGATCTTGTTGGGGGTGGGGAGGCTTCTCCTTCAGTGGGGTTCATGCTTACCTGCCCTGGGGAATCTTCAACATCAATCAATAGAGATGACATCCCCTCAGGCTATCATAGTTGGCCCATTTCTGGGGAACCCCATTTTTCAAAAATAGCCTCTCAGAAGGGGATATCTCTCTCCTTTTACCTCACCAGCATCCATATTCCCTTTATCCCTTCAGCTCTTCCATTCCCTGTTATAAAACCTTCCTTATTCCTTGTACCTCTTAAATCCAAACTATTCCTTTAATTATTACATGTGGCAATTCTCAAATATTTGAAGCCAGCTAGCACACTTTCATTTTCTCTGTATCAAGTAAAACATCCTAGCTTCCTTCAAATGAACTTCTAATAATGTGGCTTAATAATCCCTACCAATCTTGGTTGACTTCCTTTGGATATGCCCTTGCTTTTTAGTGTTACTTTTCAAATATGGCACCCAGACCTAGCAGAGTATAGCATATTTGATCTGGCCATAGCATAGGAGAGTGGGACTAAATCTTTCACATGCAGGACATGTTTTATTTTCAGTTGAATTTTATATTATTTTTCAGTTCTAAATTTTTTCTCTACATCTCCCCTCCTCTATCCCTACCCATTGCGAAAACAAGAAAAGCAAAACCCACATGCAAAAAATAGAGGAAAGAAAGGATGGAATGCTTCATTATGTACTATTAGTTCATCAACTCTTTATTTAGAGCTACATGATATCTTTCAGCATTAGTCCTTTTTAGTTGTAGTTGATCATTATTTGTACCAATTTCAGAATCTATCAAAGTTGAGTATTTTTACAATAGTATTATTATCATATAAATTATTCTCCTGGTTCTGTTCATTTCATTTTGTATCAGTTTAATCAAGGGTTGTCAGGTTTTTATTAAACTCTCTTCTTCCTCATTTCTTATAGCACCACATTCCATATATTATATATATAGCACCATATTCTACCACATTCATATATTATAACTTGTTCAATAATTCCCCAATTGAAGAATATCCCCTCAATTTCTAATTCTTTTCTATCACAGAAAAGATGCTATAAATATTTCTGTACAGATTGGCAATTTTCCTTGTTCCTTCTCCCCATATAATAATTTATAATTGCTTTATATACAAGTTATGTATAATTTACTTTTGATTTTTTGGTGTATCATTCTTTCCATTTACATTGTTGTTATTGCATATATCATTTTCTTATTTCTGTTTACTTCACTCTTTATCAGATAATCAATATCTTTCCATGCTTCTCTATAATCATTACAGTACAGGTACTAGGTATCCATTCTAAATTATTCCTTTTAGGTTCTTTCTGCCACTGCTTTCTAGGGCCTTATCCCATGTATTACCCATTTTCCATTGTGCCTCACTCTCAAAACAATGTCAAATGTGAGAGAAGCTATTAACCCATGGTAGGGCTCCTTCTCCACCACTGATCTGTTATATTCCTTTTGTCCCTTTTTTATATTTGCCTGGAAATCTATTCTCTATGTCCATACCCTCTGAGTGCCAGTTGCCTCCAGTGATCCCAACTCTCCTCCTCCAAAACAAGTAGATTTTACAAGCACTAAATTTCCAAGGCCTCATCCAATATAAGGTCTTTTCATTTCCCTATATTCATCAGAGCATTCATCAGTGAGACCCCCTCTCACCTTCAAAATATGGCCTCCTTTCTTTTGTCCCTTTTTCAGTTATTTTCCTCTCTTCTTCAGTAATGATTCTATAGTCTCTTCTCTTTCTGAGATCATAAAGATAACCTTCTCCTAATTGCTAGACTTTGATTTGAGCCAGTTGGATCGCTCACTCCTCTCTATATTCCTGTTCTTCACCCACCTTTCATGTACCTTCCCATGTTGTAATTTAGACTCATTAAAGAAGCATTCACCTATAAGCAGAGTATCACCAGATTCTGTCCAGAAAATCCCCTTTCCACTTTTTTCACTGTTATTTCTGCTGAATTTCTGCCTTTATTAGAATTCCCTATCTTCTTATGTACATTTAAAAAAAGTCTCTTATTGTTCTTTCTACTGTCACTCAGCTAGTGCTGTCTGCATTTATTCGCTCTTACATTTCTTTTGTTTTGCAGTGTTGAGAAATAACAATCTATTCAGTTCTGATTTGCTTGCTAAAAATGTTTGAAACTGTTCTTTATTATTCAATATCTCTATTTTATATCCTAGATAGTTAAGCTTATATTTGCAACATAGTCACCTTGGGCTGCATCCTGTCATTCAATGTTCATCAAAATATACTATTTTATCTCCTCTTCATTTTTCTAGTGGTTGTGGATACTTTTGTGTTATTCAAATGTCCTTTCCTTTTTATTTGAAGGTTTTACTCCTGATAGCTTGCAGAGCTTGTTGTTTCCGAATTAAATTATCAAATTTAATCATTATTTATCTTGGAGTTTGTAGCATTGGCTTTGTTTTGTTTTTTTTTTTTCCTCAGGGGGATTCATATATTCTTTCCATTGTAATTTCATTTTCTATGTTTAGAAATTCTGGAAAAGACTCTTGTATTATTTCCTTCATTATAGTGTTAAGTGTTTTTGCCCTGTTGTGCATAATATTATCAGGAAAATCTGTGATGCTTAGGTGGTCTCTATGCATCCTTTCTTCATGATTTGCAGGTTTTGCTTGCATAATAAGCATATTTTCTTTTAATGTTATTGTTTTTTTGCTTCTGATCTATGTTGGCCTTTATTTCTGTGTTTTTGCATTTCCACTCTTGTTTCTCTGGTGGGGTTTGTCATTGCAAATTCAATATTTTTTTCTATGCTCATGATTTTTGGTCTGCAGGGCATAAGTAATGTTCTTATAATTCTCATCTCTCTTTTAAGTCACTAAAAACAATATGTTGTGGTTCTCGTCAAACTCAACAGGGTCCTCTGGTCTCTTCAATTGCTAGATAATTTTCCTTCATCTTGAAATGTTCATTGATAGATGCCTGGTCATTTACTAACACTAGAAGACATATTTCCTTCTATTTGACTATTTTTCCTATTCATTTATTTATCTGTTTAATGTTTCAAGTTGTTGAGATTTCTTCTTCCTGATATTTTTGGTACTTTCAGGTTTTTTTCTACTTTTCCCCTTATCATTCATTTCCTGACTCTCTCCCCTCTTATTCTGGGTTCCTTAGTATCCCAAAGTATCTCAGTCTCCTCCAACACTGGACAATCCTTACTGTCTATCCTGCTTCTCTGTCTGAAGTGACTATTGGGGAATCATAACTGGACTCACTTGTGTGCTTCCCCCTTTCCCTCATATTTGTTAGAGTGTTGCACAACTCCACACATGCATAATATCCTGTCCTAGTAATCTATCTCACTCCTTCTGTTCTTCAGTTCTCTGACTTGATAGCACTACTTCAGAGCCTATTTCCCCTAGCAACAACAATTCAGAATTTTGCAGCACTGTTGCTTCTGGGTTGTATCCCCTTATAGGTTTTTCTCCTGTAAGATTGTAGCCAAACTTACTATT
This sequence comes from Monodelphis domestica, assembly GCF_027887165.1. NCBI lineage: Eukaryota > Metazoa > Chordata > Mammalia > Didelphimorphia > Didelphidae > Monodelphis > Monodelphis domestica. The sequence goes on along the minus strand of NC_077233.1, from coordinate 213,417,081 downwards.
GAGACCTGAACAAATGTCCACAACAATTTGTACCACAACATGGTAACATACAGTTACCATGGCTCTGGAAAGAAGATGGGAGAAAGAGATATATGAGCAGATTTTTAATGTGAGCCTGTGTCATGCCTTCAGGTATGCTAGTGCAGCCTTGGTGCCAGTAGTTTGGGAGATGGGAGAATGATGTTGAATTAGTTCAGAATCAGTTAGCATGATTTTAGGAGTTTTTTTTTTTTTTATCCAGATTTTGAGTGTCTTAACCATGGAAACAGTTGAATTTTCTTTAATTTGGGCACATCGTTTCTGTTTTAGAGAGATTTGAGAAGTTGTAGGGATCAGAGAAAATGTATAGTTTATTATCTTGTTGCTCACATGGCCTAAAAATAATTAAGGTTTTAAATTTTTTTTTAATTTCTCTCTCTCTCCCTCTCCTTCTCCCTCTCCATCCCTCCCCCCTCTCTCAAATCAATTAAACCTATAAAAATTTCCCCTAAGCACTTACTTTGACTATATCTCATGAATTTTGGTATTTTATGTCATTGCCATGATATTTTTAGTGAAATTGCTCATTGCTTCCATTATTGGTTCTTTTGTTCAGCCATTGCTAGGATTAAGCTTTTTCTAATTATTATCCTAATTTCTAATTATTTTTCATCTTTACCACAAAGCCTCTTTCTTTAAATAACCATTACCTTCTGTCTTGGAGTCAATACTGTGTATTGGTTCCAAGGCAGAAAAGTGGTAAGATCTAGGCAATAGGGGTCAAGTGACTTGCCCAGGGTCACACAGCTGGGAAGTGTCTGAGGTGAGATTTGAACCTAGGACCTCCCATCTCTAGACCTGGCTCTCAATCCACTGAGCTATCCAGCTTCCCCACAAAGTCTCTTTTTTAAGGTTGATAAAAGATGGACTTAATTTTTCTCCAATTGTTTCTGAGGCTTTTATACTTTTATACATGGTCAATACTTGTGAAGGTGCATTTTATAGCTGAGAAATATATATGTTTAAACACTATTTTATTTGTTTTATTTGGTCATTTTCAAATGTTATTCATTAGAAACAAAGACCACCTTTCCTCCCCCCTCCCCCACTCCTACCATTGAAGATGGGTGATTCCTCTGGTTATAACCTGAGTCCTCAAACCAAGCCCATTTCCATGCTAATGGTTTCCCTAGTAGGATGTTCATTCAGAGTCTCTCCTCAATCATATCCCCTCCACCCCTGTAGTCAAGCTGTTGTCCTTCCTCAGTGTTTTTACTCCCACCATTTGTCCTCTGCTTGTGGGTAATGTTTTTTTCTCCTTGATCCCTGCAGGTTGTTCAGGGACATTACATTGAGATTAATGGAGAAGTCCATTACTTTTGATTATACCACATTGTTTCAGTTTCTGTGTTCTCTTGTACAATGTTCTCCTGGCTCTGCTCCTCTCACTCTGCATCATTTCCTGGAGGTCATTTCAGTCTCCATGGAATTCCTCCACATTATTATTCCTTTGAGCACAATAATATTCCATCACCAACATATACCATAATTTGCTCAGCTCATAATTCCCCAATTGAAGGGCATCCCCTCATTTTCCAATTTATTGCAACCACAAAGAGCGCAGCTATGAATATTCTTGTACAAGTCTTTTTTACTCTTAGGGGTACAAACCCAGCAGTGCTATGGCTGGAACAAAGGGCAGACAGTCTTTTATTGCCCTTTCGGCATAGTTCCAAATTGCCCTGCAGAATGGTTGGATCAATTCACAACTCCACCAGCAATGAATTAATGTCCCAACTTTGCCACATCCCCTCCAACATTCATTACTTTCCTTTACTTTCATGTTAGCCAATCTGCTAGGTGTGAGGTAATACCTCGGAGTTGTTTTGAATTGCATCTCTCTGATTATCAGAGATTTAGAACACTTTTTCATGTACTTATTAATAGTTTTGATTTCTTTGGCTGAAAACTGCCTATTCATGTCCTTTGTCCATTTATCAATCGGAGAATGGCTTGATTTTACATACACTTGCTTTAACTCTTTATAAATTTGAGTAATTAGACATTTGTCAGAGGTTTTTGTTATGAAGATTGTTTCCCAATTTGTTGCTTTCTTTCTAATTTTGCTTACATTGGTTTTGTTTGTACACAAACTTTTTAATTTGATTTAATCAAAATTATTTATTTTACATTTTGTGACTCTTTCTAAGTATTCCTTGGTTTTAAAGTCTTTCCCTTCCCAAAGGTCTGACATGTATACTATTCTGTGTTCATCTAATTTACTTATAGTTTCCTTCTTTATATTCAAGTCATTCACCCAATCTGAGTTTATCTTGGTGTAAGGTATGAGATGTTGGTCCAAAGCTAATCTATCCCACACTGTCTTCCAATTTTCCCAGCAGTTTTTATAAAAGAGTGGATTTTTATCCCAAAAGCTGGGGTTTGGGGTTTGTCATAGAGTGTCTTTCTGAAGTCATTTACCCCAAGTCTATTCCACTGATCCTCCTTTCTGTCTCTTAGCCAGTACCAAATTGTTTTGATGACAACTGCTTTATAATATAGTTTAAGATCTGAACTGCAAGGCCACCTTCCTTTCTATTTTTTCCTTATTTCCCTGGATATCCTGGATCCTTTGTTCTTCCAAATGAACTGTGTTATGGTTTTCTCTAATTCAGTAAAAAAGTTTTTTGGAAGTTCAATGGGTATGGCACTAAATAGATAGATGAGTTTGGGTAGGATGGTCATTTTTATTATGTTAGCTCATCCCAACCAAGAAAAATCAATGATTTTCCAACTGTTTAGATCTAGTTTTAATTCTGTGGAGAGTGTTTTGTATTTGTGTTCATATAGTTACTGTGTTTGTCTAAGCAGATAGATTCCTAAATATTTTTTATTGTCTCAGGTGACTTTAAATGGAATTTCTATTTCTAATTCTTGCTGCTGAACTGGGTTGGTAATATATAGAAATGCTGATGACTTGTGCAGATTTATTTTTTATCCTGCAACTTTGCTAAAGTTGTTGATTATTTTGATTAGCTTTTTGGTTGATTCTCTAGGATTCTTTAAGTAGACCATCATGTCATCCACAAAGAGTGACAGCTTGGTCTCCTCCTTGCCTATTTTAATGCCTTCAATTTGTTTTTCTTCTCTAATTGCTACTACTAGTGTTTCTAGTATTCTAATGTCGAATAATAGAGGTGATAATGGGCATCCTTGTTTCACTCTTGATCTTATTGGGAATGCATCTAGTTGATCCCCATTACAGATGATATTAGTTGATGTTTTTTAGATATATACTGTTTATTATTTTTAGGAATGACCCTTCTATTCCTATGCTTTCTAGTGTTTTTAATAGGAATGGGTGTTGTATTTTATCAAAGGATTTTTCTGCATCTATTGAAATAATCATGTGATTTTTGTTGGTTTGCCTGTTGATGTGGCCAATTATATGGATGATTTTCCTGATATTGAACCAGCCCTGCATCCCTGGTATAAATCCTACTTGATCATGGTGAATGATCCTTCTGATCACTTGCTGGAGTCTTTTTGCAACTATCCTATTTAAGATTTTGGTATCTATATTCATTAGGGAGATTGGTCTATAATTTTCTTTCTCTGTTTTTGGCCTGCCTGGCTTTGTGATCACTACCATGTTTGTGTCATAAAAGGAATTTGGTAGAACTCCCTCTTTGCTTATTATGTCAAATAGTTTGTATAGCATTGGGGTTAGCTGTTCTTTGAATGTTTGATAGAATTCACTGGTGAATCCATCAGGCCCTGGGGATTTATTCTTAGGAAGTTCTTTGATGGCCTGTTGCATTTCTTTTTCTGATATGGGATTATTTAAGAAATCTATTTCTTCTTCTATTAGTCTAGGCAATTTATATTTTTGTAAATTTTCATTCATATCACCTAGGTTGGTATATTTATTACCATATAGTTGGTCAAAGTAGTTTTAATGATTGCCTTAATTTCCTCTTCATTGGAGGTGAGGTCCCCCTTTTCATATTTGATGCTGTTAATTTGCCTTTCTTCTTTCCTTTTCTTAATTAGATTGAGCATTACTTTGTCTATTTTGTCTGTTTTTTCAAAGAACCAGCTTCTGATCTTGTTTATTAATGCAATAGTTCTATCACTTTCGATTTTATTAATTTCTCCCTTAATTTTTAGGATCTCTAGTTTGGTTTTCTTCTGGGGGTTTTAATTTGTTCGTTCTCAAGTTTTTTTGATTTGCATTTTCCAATTCATTGATCTCTGCCCTCCCTAATTTGTTAATATATGCACTCAGGGATATGAATCTTCCTCTAAGTACTGCTTTGGCTGCATCCCATAAGGTTTGAAAAGATGTCTCACCATTGTCATTTTCCTCAACGAAATTATTAAGTGTTTCTATGATTTCTTCTCTAACTAACCGATTTTGGAGTATCATATTATTTAATTTCCAATTAATTTTTGATTTGGCTCTCCATGTACCCTTACTGATCAATATTTTTATTGCTTTATGATCTGAAAAGGTTGCATTCATTATTTTTGCTTTTCTGCATTTGAATGCCATGTTTCTGTGACCTAGTGTATGATCTATTTTTGTGAATGTGCCATGTGGTGCTGAAAAGAAGGTGTATTTATCTTTGTCCCTATTTATTTTTCTCCATATGTCTATTAACTCTAATTTTTCTAAGATTTCATTCACCTCTTTTACCTCTTTCTTATTTACTTTTTGGTTTGATTTATCTAAATTTGATAGTGGTTGGTTCAAGTCTCCCAGTAATATGGTTTTACTGTCTATTTCCTCCTTCAGTTCTCCTAGTTTCTCCATTAGAAATTTGGATGCTATACCATTTAGTGCATACATGTTGATTAGTGATATTTCCTCATTGTCTATACTCCCTTTTAACAGAATATATTTACCTTCCCTATCCCTTTTGATCAGGTCTATTTGTGCTTTGGCTTTGTCAGATATCATGATTGCAACTCCTGCCTTCTTTCTATCAGTTGAGGCCCAAAAGGTCTTACACCATACTTTAATTCTAATCTTGTGAATATCAACCCATCTCATATGTGTTTCTTGTAGACAACAAATGGTAGGGTTTGGGGTTCTAATCCAATCTGCTATTTTTCTATGTTTTATGGGTGAGTTCATCCCATTCACATTCAAATTTATGATTGTCACTTGTGGATTCCCTGGCATTTTGATATCTTCCCCTAGTTCTGACCTTTCTTCCTTAGCTATATCCTTTTGAATCATTGATTTACTTTAGGTCAGTCCCCCTAGTCCCCTCCCTTGATATGCTTCCCTTTCTAGCCCCTCCCTTTTTATGCTCCCTTCCCCTCCCCCCTCTCCTTCCCTCCTTTTTTATACTCCCTAACTCCCCTCCCCCTCCTTGATTTTCCTTTCTTTCTTACCCTGTTGTTTCAGGATCCCACTGGATCTAGATGTTGTTCCCTCTCAGATTTGATTTCACTGAGAGTAAGGTTTAAGTAATACCACTTCACTCTCTCTTCCTCTCCTTATATGAGAGATCTTCCCCTCCCCTTCCCATGTGTATCTTTGTATGTGAAAGATTATTCTATTTAGTCCCCCCCATTTCTTGAAGTAATCTTAGTATTGTTGATGCTTCCCCCCTCCCTTTTTCTTTCTTTGTCCCCCCTTTCACCAAATTTTCTTGATGCCCCAATCTTTCCCTATGCATTATTCTTCTAACTACTCTTATGGTGCATACAAATTTTGAGTTACACAGTACATTTTCCCCACATATTAATATATATAATTTGATGTAAATGTAGTCCTTATAGAAGAGAGTTTGACTTAAAGAAAAAGATAAGATTTATCTCCTTTTCCCTTTCTTTCATATTTACCTTTTCATGTTTCTCTTGCTTTCTGTGATGGGATTTCAAATTTTCCATTAAGTTCTGGTCTTTTCTTAGCAAATGCTTGGAAATCTTCTATTTTGTTGAATGCCCATACTTTCCCCTGGAAGTATATAGTCAGTTTTGCTGGGTAGTTGATTCTTGGTTGGAGACCCAGCTCTCTTGCCTTTGTAAATATCATGTTCCATGCTTTGCGGTCTCTTAGTGTGTTAGCCGCTAAGTCCTGTGTGATCCTTATGGGAGCCCCCCTATATCTGAAGCTCCTCTTCTTGGCTTCTTGTAGGATTTTCTCCTTTTCTTGGAAGCTCTCAAATTTGGCGATTACATTCCTGGGGGTTGTTGTTTGGGGATTTAGTATAGAGGGTGTTCTATGAACCCTTTCTATTTGTGTTTTGCTCCCTTGCTCCAGAACATGTGGGAAATTTTCTTCTATAATCTCCTGTAATATAGCATTGATGTTTTTGTTTATCTCTGGTTTTTCGGGGTGACCAATAATTCTCAAGTTGTCTCTTCTTCCTCTGTTCTCCAAGTCTGTGATGTTTTCAGTGAGATATTTTATGTTTTCTTCTAATTCTATATTTTTTGGCTTTGCTTTATTGATTCTTGCTGTTTTCCATGCTCACTGTCTTCCAGTTGCTTAATTCTGGTGGTTAGGGACTGGTTTTGCTTTTCAGCTTTGTCTGCCCTTCTATTAGATGCTTCCAGCTCTTTCTCCAATTGTGAAATCTTATCTATCAGACTGCTGATCTCTTTCTCCCATTTTTCTTTCCAGAAGATTTCCATCTTTTGGGTAAGCTCCAATTTGAGTTCTTCCAGAGCTTGTGGATAATTTCCATTTTGGGAGGCATGTTTAGATTTTGTTTGAGTTTCATCCTCTTTCTCTTCTTTTCCTTGGGTACTCCCGCCATAAAAGTTTTCAATAGTCACCTTTTTCCCTTTCTTCCTGGAGGCTTGATTTTGGGCCATGTGAGCCATCCCTTTGGTGGTTTTGTTCCCCTTTCCTTTTTGGTCTGGGGTCTGAGTGATATGGGCTGGTTTTCTGTGGATTTATGTTGCCTCAGACTAGTTCTTCCCAACCTCCGAGGTTTCTTAGAGCGCAGGCCCCTGCTCTCAGCGCAACGGCCCCTGTGTTTAGAGCAGCCACCCCTTTGCTCAGCTCAACCTCTCCTGTGTTCAGTATGGCCTCCCCTTTGCTCAGTGCAGCCACCCCTTTGCTCAGCGCAACCTCTCCTGTGTTCAGTATGGCCTCCCCTTTGCTCAGTGCAGCCACCCCTTTGCTCAGCGCAAACTCTCCTGTGTTCAGCAGGGCTGCCCCTTTGCTCAGCGCAAGATTCTCCCTTGAAACCACCCTGAGAGGTCGTTTCCTTGCAGTCTTTAGATCCCCAGGACCCTGGTGTGCCCCCCTCAGACAGAGATGTTCCTCACTCCTTCACTGTCCCAGTGAGCACTCTGATACTTTACTCTGGTTTGGTGGGGGTAGGAAGGGAGGCTCAGTTCACATTTTTGTGCAAGCTTTACCTCCTTCTTATAGTGTGGAAATGTTCAAGCCCCACGTACCTTCATTTCTGTGGGGTAATGGAGAGTCCCTCCTTTCTTCAAAAAGTGATTTTTATGCTCTTTTGAGGTAGTCTATTTCATTTGATGCCAGGGAGAGGAAGCGATTCGCATCTAGATTGCAGCCATGTTAACGCGGAATTCTCTAAAGTGATTTTAGATAGAGTTTCTCTTTCTAACTCTTGCTGCTGAATTTTGTTGGAAATATATAGAAATGCTGATGATTTATAGGGTTTTATTTTGTATCCTGCCATTTTGCTAAAGTTATTAATTCAACTATTTTTTTAGTTGATTTTCTAAGATTCTCTACGTATACTACCATATCCTCTGCAAAGAGTAATAATTTACTTTCCTCATTTCCTTCTTTAATTCCTTCCATTTTTTTTCTTCTCTAATTGCTAAAGCTACCATTTCTAGGATAATGGGCATCCTTGCTTCACTCCTGATCTTACTGGGAAGACTTCTAACTTATCTTCATTGCAAATGATTCTTACTGATGCTTTTAAATAAATACTACTTATTGTTTTAAGGAAAGGCCCTTTTATTCCTTTATTTTCTAGTGTTTTTAACAGGAACGGGTGTTCTATTTTGTCAATGGCTTTTTCTGCATATATTAATTATGTGATTTTTATTAGTTTAATTATTGATATGGCTAATTATGCAAATGGTTTCCTTAATATTAAATCAGCCTTTGTTCCTGTTTTAAATCCTACCTGGCCATAGTGAATAATCCTTGTAATATATTGTTGAAGTCTCTTTGCTAGTATTTTATTTAAGATTTTTGCATCAGTGTTCATTAAGAAAATTAGTCTGTAATTTTATTTCTCTATTTTTGGTCTTCCTGGCTTAGGTATCAGTACTATATTTGTGTCATAAAAAGGATTTGGCAGGACTCCTTTGCTTATTTTGTCAAATATGCTGTATACCATTAAGATTATTTATTCTTTGGATATTTGATAGAATTCACTTGTGAATCCATCTGACCCTGGGGATTTTTTCTTGGGGAGTTATTTGATAGCTTATTCAATTTCTTTTTCTGAGGTGGGATTATTTAAGTATTCTATTTCTTCTTTGGTTAATCTAGGCAATTTATATTTTGGTAAATATTCAGACATTACACTTTGTCAAATTTGTTGTCAAATTGGGCAAAATACCTCCAAATTATTTCTTTAATTTCCTCCAGTAAATATGAATTCATCATTTTCATTTTTGATGCTGATGACTTGATTCCCTTTTTTCCTTTTTCATATCAAATTAACCAATGCCCTATTTTATTTGTTTTTTCCTTCATAGAACCAATTTCTAGTCTTATTTACTAGTTCAATAGTTCTTTTACTTTCATTAATTTCTCCTTTGATTTTTAGGATTCCCGATTTAGTTTTTAACTGGGTAATTTTTTTCTTTTTCTACTTTTTTTTAGTTGTGTGCTCAATTCATTGCTCTGCTTTTTCTCTATTTTGTTGATATAAGCATTCAGTAATGTACTCCATTAGTTTCTCCTTTAAAAATCTGTCTATAGCATTTGGTGTATATATAAAAAGTATTTATATTACTGAATTTTTATACTACCTTTTATCAATATGTAATTAGGTTCCTTATCTTTTTAAATCAGATCTTTTCTTGCTTTATCTTTGTCTGAGATCATGACTGCTACTCCTTTTTTTTTTTAACCCATCTTCTATCTTATAATCAATACTATGTATTGGTTCTAAGGCACAAGAGCAGTAAGGGCTAGGCAATGGGGGTTAAGTGATTTGCCATGGGGAAGTGTCTGAGGTTAGATTTAAACCTAAGACCTCCTGTCTCTATATTTGATTCTCTATCTGCTGAGCCACCCAGCTTCCCCCTCATGCTCTTTTTTTTTTAATGTCAGTTTAAGTACAATAGATTCCGTCCCATCTCCTTACCTTTACTCTGTGTATGTCTATCTGCCTCAAATATGTTTCTTGTAAAGAATATATTGTAGTATTCTGGTTTTTAATCTACTCTGCTATCTGCTTCCATTTTATGGATGAGTTCATACCATTCACATTCATGGTGATGATTACCATCTGAGTATACCTCTTCATCTTGTTTTCCCCTTTTAATTCTGCATTTTCTCCTTTCACTCTATTCTTCTACACATCTGTTTTGCTCTTAATCCCTCACCCCATTCCTTCCCTTTATAATACTCCCCTTCCCATCACCACTCTTCTAATTCCCCTCCTACTTCTCTATAGTCTTTTAATCCTGCCCAACTTCCCCCTCCCTTATATTATTCCCCTCTATTTCACCCCTTTTTCTTTTTTTTCTCTTTCTTTTTTTTATTTTTTTTATTTTATTAATATATTTTATTTGATCATTTCCAAGCATTATTCGTTAAAGACATAGATCATTTTCTTTTCCTCCCCCCCAACCCCCATAGCCGACGCGTAAGTCCACTGGGCATTAGATGTTTTCTTGATTTGAACCCATTGCTTTGTTGATAGTATTTGCATTAGAGTGTTCATTTAGAGTCTATCCTCTGTCATGTCCCCTCAACCTCTGTATTCAGGCAGTTGCTTTTTCTCGGTGTTTCCACTCCCATAATTTATCCTTTGCTTATGAATGGTGTTTTTTTCTCCTGGATCCCTGCAAGTTGTTCAGGGACATTACACCGCCACTAATGGAGAAGTCCATTACGTTCGATTATACCACAGTGTATTAGTCTCTGTGTACAATGTTCTCCTGGTTCTGCTCCTCTCGCTCTACATCACTTCCTGGAGGTTGTTCCAGTCTCCATGGAACTCCTCCACTTTATTATTCCTTTTAGCACAATAGTATTCCATCACCAACATATACCACAGTTTGTTCAGCCATTCCCCAATTGATGGGCATCCCCTCGTTTTCCAGTTTTGGGCCACCACAAAGAGCGCAGCTATGAATATTTTTGTACAAGTCTTTGTGTCCATTATCTCTTTGGGGTACAGACCCAGCAGTGCTATGGCTGGGTCAAAGGGTAGATATTCTTTTGTCGCCCTTTGGGCATAGTTCCAAATTGCCCTCCAGAATGGTTGGATCAGTTCACAGCTCCACCAGCAATGAATTAATGTCCCTACTTTGCCACATCCCCTCCAGCATTCATTACTTTCCTTTGCTGTCATGATAGCCAATCTGCTTGGTGTGAGGTGATACTTCAGAGTTGTTTTTATTTGCATCTCTCTGATTATAAGAGATTTGGAATACTTCTTCATTTGTTTATTAATAGTTTTGATTTCTTTATCTGAGAACTGCCTATCCATGTCCTTTGCCCATTTATCAATTTGAGAATGGCTTGATTTTTTGTACATTTGATTTAGCTCTTTATAAATATGAGTAATTAAACCTTTGTCAGAGTTTTCTATGAAGATTTTTTCCCAATTTGTTGTTTCCCTTCTGATTTTAGTTATATTGGTTTTGTTTGTACAAAAGCTTTTTAGTTTGATGTAGTCAAAATTATTTATTTTACATTTTGTGATTCTTTCTATATCTTGCTTGGTTTTAAAGCCTTTCCCCTCCCAAAGGTCTGACATGTATACTATTCTGTGTTTACCCAATTTACTTATGGTTTCCTTCTTTATGTTTAATTCACTCACCCATTTTGAATTTATCTTGGTGTAGGGTGTGAGGTGTTGATCTATTCCTAGTCTCTCCCACACTGTCTTCCAATTTTCCCAGCAGTTTTTATCGAATAGTGGATTTTTGTCCCAAAAGCTGGGATCTTTGGGTTTATCGTATACTGTCTTGCTGAGGTCGCTTTCCCCCAGTCTATTCCACTGATCTTCCTTTCTGTTTCTTAGCCAGTACCAAATTGTTTTGATGACTGCTGCTTTGTAATATAGTTTTAGGTCAGGGACTGCAAGGCCCCCATCATATGTGTTTTTTTTCATTATTTCCCTGGATATCCTTGATCTTTTGTTCTTCCAAATGAACTTTGTTATGGTTTTTTCTAAATCAGTGAAGAAGTATTTTGGTAGTTCAATGGGTATGGCACTAAATAGATAAATAAGTTTGGGTAGGATGGTCATTTTTATTATATTGGCTCGTCCTATCCATGAGCAGTTAATGTTTTTCCATTTGTTCAAGTCTAGTTTTAGTTGTGTGGCGAGTGTTTTGTAGTTGTGTTCATATAGTTCCTGTGTTTGTCTTGGGAGGTAGATTCCTAGGTATTTTATTTTGTCTAAGGTGATTTTGAATGGGATTTCTCTTTCTAGTTCTTGCTGCTGAGCTGTGTTGGAGATATATAGAAAAGCTGATGATTTATGTGGGTTTATTTTGTATCCTGCAACTTTGCTAAAGTTGTTGATTGTTTCAATTAGCTTTTTGGTTGAATCTCTAGGATTCTTTAAGTAGACCATCATGTCATCTGCAAAGAGTGATAACTTGGTCTCCTCCTTGCCTATTTTGATGCCTTCAATTCCTTTATCTTCTCTAATTGCTACTGCTAGTGTTTCTAGTACAATGTCAAATAGTAGAGGTGATAATGGGCATCCTTGTTTCACTCCTGATCTTATTGGGAATGCATCTAGTTTATCTCCATTGCAGATGATATTAGCTGTTGGTTTTAGATATATACTGTTTATTATTTTTAGGAATGACCCTTCTATTCCTATGCTTTCTAGTGTTTTTAATAGTAATGGGTGTTGTATTTTATCAAAGGCTTTTTCTGCATCTATTGAGATAATCATGTGGTTCTTGCTAGTTTGCTTGTTGATGTGGTCAATTATGTGGATGGTTTTCCTAATGTTGAACCAGCCCTGCATCCCTGGTATGAATCCTACTTGATCATGGTGAATGATCCTTCTGATCACTTGCTGGAGTCTTTTTGCTAGTATCCTATTTAAGATTTTTGCATCTATATTCATTAGGGAGATTGGCCTGTAGTTTTCTTTCTCTGTTTTTGACCTGCCTGGTTTTGGAATCAGTACCATGTTTGTGTCGTAAAAGGAGTTTGGTAGAACTCCCTCTTTGCTTATTATGTCAAATAGTTTGTATAGTATTGGGATTAACTGTTCTCTGAATGTTTGATAGAATTCACTGGTGAATCCATCAGGCCCTGGGGATTTTTTCTTAGGAAGTTCTTTGATGGCTTGTTGGATTTCAATTTCTGATATGGGATTATTTAAGAATTCTATTTCCTCTTCTGTTAGTCTAGGCAGTTTGTATTTTTGTATATATTCATCCATTTCTCCTAAATTGGTGTATTTATTGCCATATAATTGGGCAAAGTAATTTCTAATGATTGCCTTAATTTCATCTTCATCGGAGGTGCTGTCCCCCTTTTCATCTTTAATGCTCTGAATTTGCTTTTCTTCCTTCCTTTTTTTAATTAGATTGACCAGTACTTTGTCTATTTTGTTTGTTTTTTCAAAGTACCAGTTTCTTGTCTTATTTATTAAATCAATAGTTCTATCACTTTCTATTTTATTAATTTCTCCCTTAATTTTTAGGATTTCTAATTTGGTTTTCTGCTTTGGGTTTTTAATTTGATCGCTTTCGAGTTTTTTCATTTGCATTTCCAATTGATTGATCTCTGCTCTCCCTTGTTTGATAATATAAGCATTCAGGGATATGAATTTACCTCTGATTACTGCTTTGGCTGCATCCCAAAAGGTTTGAAAGGATGTTTCGCCATTGTCATTTTCCTTGATGAAATTATTAATTGTTTCTATGATTTCTTCTTTAACTAAACGGTTTTGGAGTATCATATTGTTTAATTTCCAATTGGTTTTAGATTTGGTTTTCCATGTACCATTACTAATCATTATTTTTATTGCCTTGTGATCTGAGAAGGCTGCATTCATTATTTCTGCTTTTCTGCATTTGTGTGCTATGTTTCTGTGACCTAATGTATGGTCAATTTTTGTGAATGTGCCATGTGGTGCTGAGAAGAAGGTGTATTCCTTTTTATCCCTATTTATTTTTCTCCATATGTCTATTAATTCTAATTTTTCTAAGATTTCATTCACTTCTTTTACCTCTTTCTTATTTATTTTTTGATTTGATTTATCTAAATTTGATAATGGTTGGTTTAAGTCTCCCACTAGTATGGTTTTATTGTCTATTTCTTCCTTCATTTCTCCTAGTTTCTCCATTAGAAATTTGGGTGCTATATTATTTGGTGCATACATGTTGATTAATGATATTTCCTCATTGTCTAGAGTCCCTTTTAACAAAATATAATTACCTTCCCTATCCCTTTTGATCAGGTCTATTTTTGCATTGGCTTTATCAGATATCATGATTACCACTCCTGCCTTCCTTCTATCAGTTGAGGCCCAGAAGGTCTTACTCCATCCTTTAATTCTGACCTTGTGGGTGTCAACCCGCCTCATGTGTGTTTCTTAAAGACAACATATGGTAGGGTTTTGGATTCTAATCCATTCTGCTATTCGTCTACGTTTTATGGGTGAGTTCATCCCATTCACGTTCAAAGTTATGATTGTCATTTGTGGACTCCCTGGCATTTTGATTGCCTTCCCTAATTCTAACCTTTTCTTCTTCGGCTCTACCTTTTAGTCCAGTGATTTACTTTGAATCAGTCCCCCTTGTCCCCTCCCTTGATGTTTCCCTTTTTAGTCCTTCCATTTTCTTCCCTCCCCTCCCCCCTCTCTTTCCCTCCCTTTTTGTTCTCCCTCTCCCCCTCCCCCCCCCCTTGGTTTTCCCTTCTCCTTACCCTTATTGGGTAAGATAGAATTCAAGATCCCAATGGATCTGGATGTTTTTCCCTCTCAGAGTTGATTTCCCTGAGATTGAGGTTTAAGTAAACCCCACCCCCTTTCTCTTCCTCTCCTTCTTATAGGAGTTTTCTTCCCCTCCCCTTCCCATGTGAATCTTTGTGTGAGAACGATTATTCTATTTGGTCTTTCTTTACCCCCTATTTATACATTACATTTTCCCCACATATTAGTATACATAGATTGATATAAATGTAGTCCTTATAGAAGAGAGTTTGAGTAAAAGAAGAAGATAACATTTTTCCCCTTTCCTTAATATTTACCTTTTCAGGTATTCCTTGCTCTTTGATTTTCGGTATCAAACTTTCCACAGAGCTCTGGTCTTTTCTTTGCAAAAAGTTGGAAGTCTTCTATTTTGTTGAATGCCCATACTTTCCCTTGGAAGTATATAGTCAGTTTTGCTGGGTAGCTGATTCTTGGTTGGAGACCCAGCTCTCTTGCCTTTTTGAAGATCATGTTCCATGCCTTATGATCATTCAGAGTAGAACTTGCAAGGTCTTGTGTGACCCTGATTGGCATTCCTTTATATCTAAATTGTCTTTTTCTGGCTTCCTGTAGGATTTTTCCTTTTGTTTGATAGCTTTGGAATTTGGCAATTACATTCCTGGGAGTTGTCTTTTGGGGGTTTAGTGTAGAAGGTGTTCTGTGAGCTCTGTCAGTGGCTGTATTGCCCCCTTGTTCTAGAATCTCTGGGCAATTTTCTTTGATTATATCTTGTATCACCATGTCCAGTTTGGTGTTTATTTCTGGCTTTTCTGGTAGTCCAATTATTCTTAAATTTTCTCTTCTCCCTCTATTTTCCAGATCTATCACCTTGTCGGTGAGATATTTTATGTTCTCTTCTAATTTCATGGTGTTTTTGCTTTGCTTTATTAGTTCTTGCTTTAAAGCCTGGTTTTCTTTTACAGTTTGGTCAAACTGGTTTTGTAGATGCGTGAATTTCTTTTGCATTATTTCCCACTTTTCCTCCCAGAAGGCTTCCATCTTTTTGGTCATTTCTGATTCAAATTCTTCATGGGTTTGTGGAGAGTTTCCATTTCCTTTGGAAGATTTTGGAGCATTTTCTTGTATATCTTCTTCTATCTGCTCTGTATTTTGTATTTTGGCTCCATAGAATGTGTCCAAAGTCGCCCCTTTCTTCTTATTTTTCTTGGTATTTTGGGGCTTCTGTGCTTCTGTGGAGTTTGCCATCTCTGAGTGTGGAGGATTAGCTTTTCTTATCTCTGTCTGGTGTTCAGAGGCTTTAGTCCTGGGCAGATTGTCGGTTCTATAAGCTTTCCCTGGGTTAAACTGAATATGCCTCTCTGGAACTGGAATGGAAGGGTCGGACCACGAGGCCACACTCTCCCCCCGGCTCGCTTTCCGGAAGTTGCCTTCAGAATCGCTGGCCGTGAGGCTGTTTCGTCGGCCTGCGGGGGGATGGGCTGCAGCTTCCCCAAGCTCTGAGGGCAGGGACTTTCACTGAGACTTGGATAGCAGGATCCAGCCCGTGAGGCTGTCTTGCCCGCCCTGAGGGTTGCTGTTGTTTCGACCCTGCTCTCTGCGGGGGGAGCAATGACTTTCACTGGGACTCGGATAGAAGGCCCTGAGGGTTGTTGTTCCGAGGACCCTGCTCTCTGAGCTGGTCCAGGCTGCGGCTTCCCGGAGCCTTGGACTCTGCGCTCCTACCCCTTAGGTCCGAGTGATCTCGGGTTCTGGCTTTTGAGGGGAGCCGTACCTTTTGATCCGGGTCCAGGTCCAGGAGGAGGGTTCCCAGGGTCTGTGCTGTTGATCGTTTTGAATTTCGGCGCCTTAGGAGTTTATAGTTTGAGATCGGTCGGGAAGGGTTTTCCGGAGATCTGAACTTTAGCTTTCTCTAAGCCGCCATCTTAACCGGAAGTCCCTATTTCTCACCCCTTTTTCATTCCCTTTCTACTTCTCTGTAGGGTAATATAGGATGATAGGAGTCACTATAGTTGCCAATGTGCTAATGAAATGATTAAAAATTCTGAGCTCTATCAAAGAGAAATTTGTATCTATATAAGTGTTTTCAATAAAATGAGCCCTTTTGAGCTTGTGATAAAAATTCTTAAATCTCAGTAAAAAGAAATAATGTTAAGGTGGAACTTTTTTCTTCTGTTATTCTTCCAGATCTTCTCTTGAAACAAATCAGGCTAACTATCAAATCTAAAGTAGAATGGTGGGCACAATTTTTCTCAATCAAGTTTACATTTGATACATTTGAAACTTGAGAAGAGCTCTTCTAAGATTTTTCATTTCTACTCACCTTCCATTTCTTAGCATCTCTGCATCTCCTTTCTAAAACGACTACTTTCTATCCAGATTCTAGAAGTCTTAACACTCTTCACTCACAATCAATGTCTGTATACTGTAGTTTATTTATTATTCATTTGATACTGGCAAGAAGAGACTCAAAGTGAGGCATTGGCAATGAAAGAATTTAGAAGACATTCTTGGGGATAAAGGGCAGAGAGACTTTCCCAGTATCTCTCACAAGAGATAATTTAGGCAGTAATCTGTTCAGTGATTATATCCTACTGTTCTGACACTTCTGTATAACTTACAGAATATTATAGGTCTTGGGAGAGTATATGAGGCAATCAATATTTAGCAGTCATCACTTATCTCCATGAACAACAATCCTGGCAGACTGCAAAATAGAGAAAAAACTAACTTGCAAAAAAGATCTGGTCCCAAAACAGAATGAAATAAAATCTGTCCCCATTTTCTCATGGGCCTAGGTTTTTCTCAACACAGTTATAAAGGTTGATATTTGGCTTTACCAGGTGGTCAATGAGACTGATAGGGACACTTTTAGGAATTTATCTACCCTCCATTCCACTGCCACCACTGTAACCTGATCACTCATCACTGTTTAAATAGATTATTTCAGTATCTTCTCAAGGCTATATTTCTAACTTCATAAGGAAATAAGTGTGAAAGTATTCCCATAATGGTGATTATCCAACCAGGTCCAAGTAAACCCTGGTTGATAAAAATAAAAGTTCCTTTATATAGATAAATTCCAATTTACATACTTCAGATATTTGTCTTCTTCAATAGGTTATAATACCTTTAATCTGTCACAACAGACATTGAATGATATTATAAAAAGAGGATAATAGAAGTGGGTAGGTGAATGGAGAGCAAGCAAAGGAAAAGAAAAGAGTATATTTAAGGAGCAATGGGAAATAGAGTAAGTGATTAGTAGAAAGGAAAATCCAAAGCCATAAAAATATTTAATATCAGAGGAGATGAGAAAATGAATGCTGGTAAGTGAAGAAAGGGCTATGAAGTGACTGTGCAAACAGAAGACATATAGGCTTTTTCAGAAATTTTCCCACAATTTATGCTAGTTCCTGAGATATTTCATTCACTGCAAGTAGGACTTCTTCTAAACCACTCGTGTCCTAACATACTTTTGCCTTTTCAAACCATGATTATGCCATAATAATGGGCAAATACACAGTCAGCACAGGTGATTTTGGCAAAGCTTCTATCAAGAGATGGGGTAAGTGGGTGAATAAGAATTAAGTTGGCAGATGGTTGGAAATAGTTCTGTTCTCCTCATCCTCTCACTTTGTTGGGTAAAACTGCATCTATTTGCATCTATCCTTCTGAAGTTATTGCTGGATGTCAGGGTGGGTAGGCAGTTGGTAAAAGAGGAAGGAAAGGACAGAACTGGTTGTTTCATAGCCAGGAAAAATAAAGATGATGGATTGAGTCAGAATTCCCGAATTTTTTGATTACTCAGATCTAAAATAGAGGTAAGGGAGATATTCAGACTAAGTCATCATTCCTTTGTTATATTATTTAATCATAGCACAAAAAAATTCAGTAAAGGCTGCTACCTGACTGTCTAGAATATATATTTAAAGGTTTAAAATACATTGATATGATGGGAATTTTCCTCCAAAATCTATCACCAAAAGGCAGGAAAAAAGTTGTTTAACTTGGGTAGCTAGACCTCTTTTCTCCTATATCCATTCTTTCATATCTCCTGTATCTATTCTTTTTATACACATGCCTCATCCTCATTTCTTGTTTCTGGGTGTAATAAAATTGACAATTCATTCTGGGGAATTCTCTTTCTTGCATATGATGCCATAAGACAAACACATTAGAAGCCTATAGCAATACTTCCGGGCAGAGGGGGCAGCTAAGTGGTTCAATGGATTGAGAGACAGGCCTAGACACAAAAGATCCTGGGTTAAATCAGTCTCTAACACTTTTTTAGCTAGGTGACTTTGGACAAATCACTTAACCTCCATTGCCTAGCTCTTACTGCTCTTTTCTCTTGGAGTCAATACACAGGATTGATTCTTTAGGAGCTGCCTGCATTTCTTAATTAATATCTTTATGGGTGAACACCCGAGAAGTAGAATGGAGACTGAGGGAAAATGGATGTAGGGACTAGAGAGAGAGAGAGAGACAGACAGACAGAGAGAGAGAGAGAGAGAGAGAGAGAGAGAGAGAGAGAGAGAGAGAGAGAGAGAGAGAGAGAGAGAGAGAGAGAGAGAGAGAGAGAGAGAGAGAGAGAGAGAGAGAGAGAGAGAGAGAGAGAGAGAGAGAGAGAGAGAGAGAGAGAGAGAGAATAAAGGAACAAAGAGTCAGAGACAAAGAGTTAAAATACACAGGCTCCAGCATCCTCCTCTGATAGTATTGAGAGAGCTGCAGATGTTCCCAAACTTTTATTGAAGAATCCAGGAATGTGGAGTGGGAAGTAGCTAATGAACATGTGACATGACATAGGATTTAACATTGGCTCAATTGACAACCACATGATCAAAGAGGAGGAGGTTAGTTAAACATGTGACTTGGTATGGAATGTAGTCTAACAAGATGGGAGCTAGGACTCTATGGCAACTAATGTCCTGCTCAGGAATTCTTTTGTCCTTTGGACTGAAGATGTGTAAATACAATAATCAAGAAGTTACATGACCTTGAGTTTGGTATATGAACACATAGGTTACAATATCAATACATCAATAATACTTTCAAGATGATAATATACCTGGAATGCTACATATTCCCCTGTTTGTTTAAAAATTAAGACAAGTATATAATGGTAAAAAGAAATTATAAACTAAACAAAAACAACAATAAAAATAATAAGAATAATGAATATAACAAAAGTAAAAATAAATTTCTAAAATGAATTCTAAATCAAACAGTAAAATGAAATAAAAAGTTTTTGTAAGACCAATAATATTTTATAATTTATACATTTATAATTAATATTATAAAAATAATAATAAAATGAACTTAACTCACTAAAGATCCTGAATTAATGTGATATCAATCCCACAGTTCTGTAGGCGCATTAATATAGCATTTTACCCATGTTCAGCCATTACTGTAGGAAGCTGTCAGACGCTTAAATCGCAATAAGGGTCTATAGTTTGAGGTGAGAAGGAAGTCTTTCCCTTTGTCTGATTATGCATTGAGTTGTAGGGATTTTGAAGCCATAATGCCAGTCACATAGATATTTGTTTGGCACTGTGGTACCAGGCTGTTCTGTGTTTGAGGGTGTCAAATCATCACATCCTTTACCTCCAACAAGACATTGGTAACAAATATTTATCCATCTTATATGGATTTTAGGCCTCTCTATGCCTTAGGTTTTCTGTCAAAGCATAATGTATCCATTGCAATCCCTTCTTCTGCAATCAGACTCAATAACTCATATTAGTCCCATGAGGTTTTAAACAAAAGCTTCCCTGTTCCTACAATCGCAAGCTTTTGGGTATGTATATATATATATATATATATATATATATATTAAAGCTTAGAGATATTGCAAACTCATATTTCAGGATCAGAGTATTAATACTGCTTTCAATATACTTCAAGTATTTAGAAAAGAAAATATATAGTAAAAAATAATAAGAAAAAGCATTCAGGAAAAGGGAAACAAGTAAAAAAGGATAATAATTAAATGTCTTATTGAAAATAAGAATAAAATTGATGCAAAAAAATTTTAATTCATGTATTACATGCCATGTGACAATGTGTTCGCTAATCCAATGTGTAACAGGAAGGATTTACATTCAAAAGTGATTTCTATTTTCCTAATGCAAGTTGGTCAAGATTCACAGTGTGAGTGTACAAAATATTTCAGCATGTAAAAGCTTTTCAAAAACAATAATACAACAATTAATGCCAGTTTTAAAAGGTAACAATATTCCCATAAACAGTACATTCTGTGTGTTTCTTGCTCTATATCATCATGTATTAAACAAAGAGAATGATGAGAATGATGAGACATTTCCACTTATGGCTGCGCATTTCTAATATATAAGCCTTATTTATACAACCTTTCCTGCATAGTATGAATAAACCAATAAAGATAATAACCAAGACTATGACATTGCCAATGTTTGTTCAATTAATTCTGCCAAACCAATTTTAGGGTTCACAGAAGCTAAAGTTTCTTCCCATTTGGAAGCAATTTTTATAGCTTCTTGCTCAGATACAATTTGGTCTAACTTATTAATTTCTTGTTGTAAATGCATAATATCCAAAGTGCTGTTATGATGTCTCTAAGTACCTTTAATGTGCTGTACCACAGATTGCCATTCATATGAAACATTATCATATTTTAAAGGTGTAATACAATATTCTGTTTTGTTGAAATGACATGGATAAGTAATTCTAGTGTGTAAAGCATCAACTTCTTTTCCTAACCAAAATACAGCATCTTTCAAAGTTTCTAATTCATGCTTAAAAGCAAGGTTAAGGCTTTATTTTGTGTGCCAAAGTTCAGATGAAGTAGACACAGCCTCTTGTATAAAACCGTGGTTTTGTATGGAGTTAGTCAACACAATTGTTGCTGTAGTTAGTGCTGTAATCACAGAAGTGATGGAAACTACTCTCCTATAATAGTCAATATAAAAGGTTTGGAGCAATGCATAATGATAGCAAATGCTTTGTGAATGAAATGAAGAGTTGGAGTAGATGCCCATGTCTCTGTAAGACTAACAGGTAACCACACCAATGGTGGTTGGTACATAATAGCTATATAGGTATTATCATGCATAGAATCTATACATTGATGTAGATGACAGTTTAGGTATTGAATCTCATACAGTCCCTTATTGTTTATAGAGATGTTAAGCATACAACCTACTAACATTACATGAGGAGCAAATACACAAGCTGTGATGCTGATGCAGGTGACATTTTCACCCATACTTGTTATCAGTAGCATTTCTTAAAATTCAAGCTTGAATTCTAAGAGATATACAAAAAGAGTTCTTTTTGTCAGTACATAATGTAGACATACAAAATGGAGGGCACACAGTAGTGCTTGAATAATTGTAGCCAGCCCCTTCTGATTCCATGGGAATATCTGGCTAAAATTGGGTATGGTAGCCATTTGGTGTCATTAACATACACAAGTGGGGGCTTGTCCATCCAAGTTAACATTCTTAATATTGGGGGTTTAGGTATGATAGACCAATAGATTTCAGCATGACAAGTATCCTTCAGGGTAATGACAGTGAATATAATTAAGAGAACTGTAATGTCAGTCTTTGGCATGTGTGAGCATCTTGCCAGGGGGGTCTTGAGTGTGACTGGTGTGCAGGTGACCGTTATCATCTGTGTTGTTCATCTGCTTCTCTTCCTGGTCCTGGGCTGCATGGCGTGTTGTGCTCTGTCCTAGACTCATATCTGCTCCATCTTCATCTGGATCTGGTCCTCTCCATGGTTTGATGTGCTTGGTGGGTGTCCAGATGTTTCCATTATCTGTATAAATACAAGAAAACCCTTGAACCAATGTTATCATCCTGTTGGGTCCCCTGTAGTCTTTGTCTCCTAGTAAAATCCAAAAAACCCAGGGCTGCTGTACAGTGTAATCTCTATTATTACACTCAAAATGTTTTTTTCATAGGAGTAGCAGATAGCCCTTCTGGGATGGAGAAGTGATTGATGGTTATGAGTACCATTTTTAATAATTTGTTAGGATTAACAGGCTTAGGTTTTGTGATCTTGCCTTCATAAATTGTCTGGTACTCTCCTTTTTGTTTTTGGATTTGGGCCTTAATAGTTCTGTTAGCCCTTTCCACAATAGCTTGTACTGTGGAGTTGCCTAGAATGCCCGTTTTATCTGATATATTCCATAATTTGCAAAATTCTGCGAATCTTTTGCTGGTATATGCAGTTCCATTATCTGTTTTAATTTGCTTAAGAATGCCAAATATGCAAATTATTCTAAAAGATGTGCAATAACATGACATACTTTTTCTCCATTTTGAGCTATAGCCCATATAACATGAGAAAAGGTATCAGTAATTACTGATCAGTAATTATCATGTATATATTTTAGTCTTCTAAAATGAGCATGTTGAGTCACATCCATTTGCCATAGTTGATTGACTTTTAAACCTAGTGGATTTATTCCTGCTGGAAGAGGAGTAGAAGAGAGAGGTACACAAGAACTGCATTGCTGAATTATTTCTTTCATCTATTTTTTGGCTATATCAAATTGAGATTTAAGAGATTTGGAATTCTGATGTACTAGAGTGTGAATTAACTGCTTTCTGAAAGGTAGAGGCTACCAATGCATTCACTTTTGATTTCCCTCAGATCGAAGTCCAGGGAGGTTTGGGTAAGAATGAATGTGTGTTATAAAATTTTGTTTTGTCTTTTCAGGATTGCAGTTTGTGTGGCATGAAATAAAAGGAGTAATTCTTCAACATAGACTGGTTTAATTTTTGCTGTTTCTAAGAAGTTAACTAAATTCACAATATACAATGAATCATATATGATGTTGCAAGATTCTGTTACATCTTTAAATACATTCCTGACTGCTGCTAATTCAGCTTTTTGTGGTGAACTGTATTGTATGTGCATTAACATCACATAATTTTTTACAACTGCTCCTGCTTTACCATTTTTTGATGCATCAGTGAAGATATTTACAGCATTGATAATAGGATGCATAGATGTTATTTTTGGAAAAATAATAAGAGTTAATTTTACAAATTGTAATATTTTGTTACTAGGAATGTGATCATCAATTTTTCCTGTAAAATCTGCAAGAGCAATTCGCCATGGTAGGGACTGTGCAAATAAATTTTGAATCTATTCTTGTGTGATAGGGAGAGGAATGATACTCTCAGGATCACAATCAATTAGTTGTTGAGATCTTTTTCTGATTTGACTGATTATTAATAGCATAAGTTCTAAACAACTAGTAAGTGATTTAGTTTGTTGATTAGCTAATTGCAGCCATTCAATTATATAGTCTCCTTGATGTAATGCACCAGTGGGTGTGTACCTTGTACTTATGATTGAAGCTATTAAAGGTTGAGAAGGATCAATTCTGTATAATTTGGCTGCTGACAAAGCTGCTTCCACTCTTTGTAATTCAAACTCAGCTTCTGGTGAAAGTACCCTGGGTGAGAAAAATGAACAGTCTCCCCTTAGAGTGGCAAATAAGTTTTCTAATTACCCTGTTGTAATTTTTAGAAAAGGCCTAAGCCAATTTATATCGCCCTTTAATTTTTAGAGTTTTTAGGCAATCCCTGCAAATCTCTATTTTTTGTGGTCTGATCTGTTCACACACAATTGTTCCTAGATATTTATAAGGAGGTTTAATTTGAATCTTCTCAGGGATTATTACTAGTTTTTGTTTGGTAAAGCTGCTTTGGTGTCCACTAGCATGTCCTAAACTATATCATTGGATGCTGCTAGTATTATATCATCTAAATATTGGCAGATATATTGCTCGTTATACTTTTCCCTTACTTCTTTGAGTGCTTGTGCAACAAATTTTTGACACAAGGTGATACTGTTTTTCATCCCTTGAGGTAGTATTTCAATTCATACTTTTTAAAAGGTGCTTTAAAATTTATGAATGGAAATGAAAAAGCAAATCTATAGCAGTCCTCTGTGGATAGACAAATGTAGGGGAAAAGTCTTTTAAATCAATCACTATAAGATTCCAATTCATGGGAATAGGACCAGGGGAGGGAATTCCGAGTTGGCATGTTCCCATGTCAAGCATTTATTCATTTACCTTTCTTAAATCATGAACCAGTCTCCATTTACCTGACTTTTTAGGGACTAGGAAAATATGTGTGTTCCATGTACTATTGGACTCTTTGATGTGCTCTAAGTTTAGTTGTTCTTGTATTAATTTATTTAAATGAAGGAGTTTTTCTCTAGATGTAGGTCATTTGTTGACCCACAGAGGCTTAGAGTTAATCCAAGTTATTGGATCAGCAAATTTAGTTGTGGAGTTCATAACAGATCCAAAAAATGTTGTATGTGCCAGATTGGATGTAGTTAGTGTTATATTCATTTCAGTCATAACTTCTCTGCTCCAAAGATATTGTGGAATATCTAAGATATAAGGCTGAAATATTCCCTTGTGTCCTTCATCATCAGACCAAGATAAATCTCCAGCAGATTGTAGGATAGTTTGGGGCACCCCAATACCAATTAACTGCTGTTGAGGTGTAATTGCTACCCAAGATGCTGGCCAGTCTCTTGTAGAGATTACTGATATGGCATCTCCAGAATCTAAAATGCTTGTCATAATTTTATTTTCAATAAAAAGGGACATAATTAATCTGTCCTTAGTCATTTTTTGTGCCCAATATAAATTTGGAATGTGTGATTTGTAGTATTCTGTTTCCTCATTATCCTTTTCAGTTAGAGGGGCTTTAGGTAGTAAAAGCAATGTGGCTATTTCCAATCCTTTTGTGACATTAAATGATGAGACAAGTCTTGCTAAGATAGTCATTCTTTCTTCCATTTGCTGATCAATCAAAACCTGGGGCAGGACTTCCAGTTCTTGTGAAAGTAGATTGCATTTACCTATTAATAAGCCTATAGATTCTTGAGAAACAGTGAAATCAAAATTTGTAGGAATAGGGCAGATTTCCATTTGTGCTATAATCACTGAATCTGAATCTGCTTTGACTGAAAAACTAGTCTTTTCCTGGTTTGGAGAAGAATTTATGGCCATTTCAAAGTTTATTGGAGGGGTGTTCTGTTTTCTGTGGATTTTGTCCTGGGCCTGAGACCTGCCTGGAGAGCAGTTTTTTTGGAATGTGTGTAAGATGTTTGTGGTTTTGATTATGTGGGACTCTGTTTCTGCATAGAGATGCCCGTGATATCCTTTATGACACTTTGGGCATAAACTGGGAGGGGAGTTTTATTGCAATTTAGGCCAAGACTTTTGAAAATGACCTGTTCAGACACATTCAAAACAGTGCAGAAATGGAATCAAGAATGGAAAGAGCTTTAGGAGTCTTCTGGAAAAAAAAAAGAGGTAATAGAACTTAGGGGAGGTAACAAGTGCCAAGGCAAAAGAGTATAGAAGAAAAGAAAGTCAAATTCAAAAAAGTAAAGTGTAAAACACTTCCCTTGACCTTACCAGTAGCTGCAACAATGATCTTCAATTTCTTTTCCTCTCTCAATTTCCAAAGATAGAAGAGAAAACCAAGGAATTAGAAGCAGAAAATATTTTCTAATAGTTTGGCTATGAAAGAGAAGTAAAAGAGTAGTAGATGAATACTCTAAAATGATCAAGTTGAATGACTTCATTTTGAACTCACATAATCAGGCCATGTTTGGAAGTACTTCAGTGTATGTATAAATTCCCTGGGAATAAGAACTTACAGCTGGCACATAGTAGAACTTAATAAATGGCACCCAACCAAATGATTATTTGCTTAAAAATGGATAGAAAAGAGTCAGTGGTAAAGGAGAGAATGAACATGGAGGAGATATAAAAGGATGACCACTGAAGAATGGGCCTGCGTGTGGGTAAAATGTTTGAGGTTAAGGTTGCAGGAAAAGAAATGAGGGATATTTCAAATTCTCTACTGGAGACAATGGAGATATAAAGGGTAATATGATAGCATTTTTTTAATTTGGAAAACTTTATTTAATTAATTAATTTAGAATATTTTTACATGGTTACAAGATTGATGTTCTTTCCCTACACTCCTCCCATCCCACTCCCATAGCCAATGCTCAGTTCCACTGAGTTTTACATGTGTCACTGATCAAGACCTATTTCCATATTATTGATATTTGCACTAGGGTGATCATTTAGAGTCTACATCTGCAATCATATCCTCATACGATAGCATATTTTGAAGAACTGAAGGGTGAGCTGAGGGTTCTAGTTAGTGTCAATCTACTTAGTTAGGTGTGGGGGTTGTGTCAAGATGGAGTTGGTACCTAGAGAAAAAGAAAAAAATGATGGTAATTTTAAAGTGAGGAATGAAGTGAGACACATAGAGAAATGTGATTAGCAGCAGCAAGAGCCTAGCTAAAATAGGGTGTGAAACTGATCCATTTTCTCCATGAATGTTTTTTTTTGTCCTATAACAAAAGTAAGAAAAACTGTTATTGGGGTTCAACCTAAAAGGAGTTTTTGCAGATTGGATTGGATGAAAGAAAAGGGTTTGAGATACTAGAAGAATTAGAAAAGCATTAAATTAGGAAACAATAGGATCAAAGTCAATAATTGAGGCAAATAGAATGCAAAAGGAGAAAGCAGAAGGAAAAAAGAAGTATGTCAAGGACCACCATGGACAATAAGAGGGGGGTACCACTAGATTTAGTGAGAGTGGGATAGATGAAGGAGAATATATTGGTATTTAAATTGTGGAATTTCAATTCTATATTCAGGTATTTGTGAGATTATTACTTCAAAGAGGTGAACATGTTCTCTAAGGATGAGAGAAGGAACTCTGTGGAGCAGTAGAGGTTAAGGAGTAGCATGGTCAGCCTTTAATGAAAAACTTTTGTTTTCAAGATCATTGGGTGAGTAGAGGGGAAGATGGTAAAGTAGGAACCAAAACCTTGAAAAAGCTGAGAAAGGGGAACAGGTAGGTGGGTCAATAGATAGAGAGCCAGGCCTGGAGAACAGAGGTCCTGGATTTAAATTTGACCTCAGACACTTCCTAGCTGTGTGACTCTGGTCAAGTGATTTAAATTATAGTCCTCACTTCACTTCTGCCTTGGAATTGACCCTCAGTATCAATTCTAAGACAGAAGGCAAGGATGTTTTAAGAAGTTAGGAAAGTAACTTGAATGTGAATGAATTGTAATCCATAGATTGATGAGAGGTCAAAAAGAGCAGGTTACAAGGATTTCAAAAGGGGAAAGTGTTGCAGAGAAAGTGGAAGAAGAATGATCTGGAACAAACAGTGGTGGTTAAGAGGGAAGAGATAAAGCAGAAGGCATTATAAGAGATATGGTATTTTGAGTTGAGGCTCAGATTTCTGTTAAAGAAAGGAAGTAAAAATCAAGCTGTTTGAAGGAGAAATTGATAGATAAACAGCACGAATTATCTACCATCTTTCAGAGCATAGTGCAATGGGAGTGGGGCTAGAAATAATTGGAGTGATCAGAATAAGGGCAAGTATACAGGAAGAAGCATTGAGGATATGCAGCTAGTGTTGTGAGACTGGATGACCATTGTGAAGATAGGATTGACTCTCCCCTGCCCATTTTTAGATTTAAACACCAGAAGCATATATACCCCACTTACACGTGAGTGGGAGGAGGTCTGTGACCCACGTGTGCTCTAGTGGGTGACAAATGAGAACCCACTGACTGCCCCCTGGGCAGTCCTAAACAAAACTTTAGCTGTAATTTGTCCATGTAAAATGGAAGGAAGGGACAAAAAGGAATGGTCTTTCAAAATGTCAAGAACTTCTTGTGAAAAGGGTCTTTCACCTTCAATTTGATCTTGAAGGAGCTCCAGCTTGGGACCTCAGACTGCTCTTGGATTTTTCCCTTAGAACTACCACATGGGTGAGTGAAAAAAGCTGATTTCTTTCCTGGATTTACTGAGGGGACTAGCCTCAGGATAGGCCTCCCCTCTTGAGAGAGGCTTCCTGACTGAAGCTCTTGCTACACCAGGCCCTCAGCTCAAGGCTGAAGCCCCTTTAGCTAAGGACTAATTAGCACGTCTGGGTTGAGTTAGGGGTAGGAGCAAAATACTTAGTGTGTTTAAGTTAGATAGCTTACCCTATCCCCTCTCTGATTTTCTTACTTTTACTCTTTCTATATTTTATAAATAAATTGCTAAAAAATCATTTGGAGTTGATTAAAATCCTGGTGACCACACCCTTGAATAGTCTAGACCAACCCCTTAAATTCTGCCCCTTACTCCATGATTATGAAGAAAATATAAGATGTATGTTGGCATAGCATACTCATCCTGAGAGTTTAACATAGAATTTAAAACTTATAAGCATAGTATTCCAAAACAACTGAGGTATAAAACAAGGAGAAAAGGCATGGTAGAAGATTACTAGCAGAGAAGAAGTCTAACAAAGTAGTGCAGTGGCTCCAGCAAAGAACAATGACAGCCAAACACTATACACAAGGTGACTACATATATGTCTTGGTCACATGTGCTCCCTATATATTTAATTTTTCACACATGTGTTCTGCCCACATATGTACCAAGGTATAGTTATTTAGGTATATTTCTAATGAAGATATTTACTTCCCTCTGAATCTGAGTGTTTGTGAGAGATAGCTCAAAATTTATAGAAGCCATGTCCTATTGTTTATTAATTTTAATCATCATTTATTTATATTCCCTTTTATGGATGTAAGATGCTATGGCTTACTAGTAAAAGTAAAACATTAGAGTGGGTGCTCACAAACTAAGATTTAGATTGGATTCTGGACATCTTCAAATAGCCCTAAAATTAGAGATAGTTAACAGGAATGTCCTAAATGAGGGAGCATTGGGTGGGTAATTGGAAGAGGAAGTTTACAAAAGGACTTTGAAATGTAAACTTCCAAGTGATTGACAGGGACATGTGACAGAGAGTCACATGGGAGCCTGGGGTCAAGATCTGAGTGAAGATTCCAAGATTCTAACTGTAAGACACTCTCTCTCCTGGAGAAGGTTTAGTGATTAGAGGTTTTTTCCATCTATTTTTAAGGTTTCTGGCCTTTTGGTAATACCAGTTGAAGAGAGAGGGATCCTGCTTGGACTGGCTGCTGGCAGCTAGACAGAGGACTAAAACCTCACTTATTTACTGGACCTGCTTTAAACAGTTTCATCTGAAGTTCTTTGCTCTTATACTAGACTGCATTTGTGAGATTTGTGTTGGGGAAACAATGTATTTAGCTTAGATAAGTTAGGTTTAAAATAGCAATTAGTTTTTGGGATTAATTATAATTATAATAATTTTCTTTACCCTTTTTCCTTCCTCCCCTTTCAACCTTCCCAAAAATGAACCTGATTATTTATGTTTCCTTCTTGTTCTTACCCCTAACAAATCCCACTATAACAGGTGCTAAAATATTGTTTAGCAATATAATATTGGTTTCCCATGGAAATTCAAGTAAGACCAGTTAATGTGATATTATTTAATTTTAGTTGCATATATAATCATGTATTGCACAAAATTTCTAACATTCCTATAAATGCCACTATTGTTTAACTCTTCATACTCACTAAAAATATTTACTAAGTAGGAACTATCACAAATTCATTGGATCCAAATTCATGGTTTAGAATTAATAAAGGTTTAGAGTAAATTAAGAAAAATGAAGGAAGTCTTTTGAATTAAATTTAATTTTGAAAGAAATAATAGTTTCCCTCATCACCCTATGTGTTATTACCCTTTATATGTTGAATTATACAATAGACTGGAAACTTCAAGGCAGGGACTCTTTTCAGTTCTGTCTTTGTATCAGAATTACATGGTAGGCACTTAATACTTTTCCTCCTTTCTTCAAAATATACATTATCATAGTATTGAACTAAAACAAGGAGTATGTATTGAATACATGACTTGGTATAATATCATATTAGATGGATCTGTTATGAGGATTCTGTGGCATACATCTGTCTACACAAAGGAAATTGGGCTGAGTAGCAGGAGGTCTTGCTTGAATGACAGATCATTGAAATGGGAAGATATAATGGAAAGATTCCTTAGAATATTCGCCCCCCAGCTTTTCCCATATTTTTTAAAACAAGTATAGTCAATATCCACAAAATCTTATAAAAAAGCATTTTAAAATCAGATATTTTCATGAATTATTAATAATTAATCATACTATTGATACATTATATTAGGAAGTTAAATATGAATTAAGTGTAATTTTCCTCCTCTTTGACTGGAGTATATGTACTCAGCCCTATTTCTCCTTGTTGACCTCTGACCCAAGACAAATGTAGTCAATTCTATGAAGAATTTCCTGATCCTGTAATAGTGGGATTTGGGAGGGGAATGAACAAGAAGTAAACATATAGAAAATCAGGTTTATTTTTGGGATAGGGAAGAAGGAAAAGGGGTAAGGAGAATTATTACAATCAATCTTGAACCCTAATTTCTATAAACATATCTAAACCTAACTTAGCTAAGCTAAAACAATGTTTCCCCAATAACCACATCTCACAAGTGGAGTCCAATCAAATGGGCCAGGATCTTCAGATGAAAACTGTCCAAAACAGGTCCAGTGGAGAAGTATGTCTTCAGTCCTCTATTCAAGCTGCCAGCAGCCAGTTCAAAAGATTCCTCTTTTCAGCTGGTATCACCAAAGCCAGAAACCTGTTTTCAAACCTCCAAACCAAGGTCCTTCAGGAGAGAAGTGCCAAGACTGTTGGGACCTTAGAATCTTTACCCAGATCTTGACCCTTAGGCTCCTATGTGACTCTCTGTCACATGCTCCTGTCAATCACTCTAATGTTTGCATTACACAGTCTTTTGCAAAAGTCCTCTCCCTATTACAATCCCTCCAGGAGAAAGTGATTTCTATAGGATCCTAGCTCTCTTGACTGAAACCCGAATGCCTTTTTCCTATGCTATGATAGCCAGTGTAAAGTAATGAT
This sequence comes from Monodelphis domestica, assembly GCF_027887165.1. Lineage (NCBI taxonomy): Eukaryota > Metazoa > Chordata > Mammalia > Didelphimorphia > Didelphidae > Monodelphis > Monodelphis domestica. The sequence goes on along the minus strand of NC_077233.1, from coordinate 213,386,112 downwards.
TACTTCCTTCATTTAGGTACCTAATAAACATTCGATGAATGATATATTGATAAACTTTATGCATTAATGCTCTCACTATATTTTCATTTATATTACAATTACTTCAATACGTTCATTGTCTTTACTAGATAATAGGGTCCTTGAGATTATCTACCATGGATTTTTTCTTTGTATTTCCCCCTAGTGTAGGTGTTTATAACCTTTTGAGTGTTGTAGACCTTTTTAGTGATCTAGAAGGCCTATGGACTCCTTCCCAAAATGATGTTTTAAAATTCATAAAGTACACAGCATTAAAAATGTAATCAATTTTATTAAAATAGTTTTCAAAATTTTTATATTTCCCATATTAAGAACCATTGACTTAGTACTTAACATAGTGTATCATTCATAGTAGAGGCTTAATAAATGTTCATTGAATGATTGTTGTTAATATGATTCTGAGAAAATCTTTTATCTTTTTGCAAGTCCCTTTTGTTTTTTATAGTACCTTATATTTTCGGAATGCATTCCACACCCATATTTATGTTTTTATGAGTCTCATTTGATTCTCACAATAAACTGATGAATTAGTAAACCAAAGTGCAGAAAAGGTGTGTGGTTACCTTAACTCAGACACTGACCCTCCAATCCAAGTCTTTGAACTCTATTCCAGAGATTTTTATAGTACATGACAAATCTTCTGATATAAATCTCCACATGCTGGTTTTCCAACCTTCCTATGAAGAGAGAAATCCTCTTCTGTAGTCAGTTGAAAGGCATAGGTTTTAGAGAAATTATCTCAAAACCCAGAAGTCCTGGGCTCAAGTTCTGCCTCTGACAGATAGTGTCGTGTGACCCTGGAGAAGGTAATTAACCAGTAATTATAGGTAACTCTCTAAGACTATAAGTTATAGAAAAAATAAAGAATCAGAAATTTCTTATGACAAAATTACTGGAAATAAAACAACCTCAATGAATGAGAGAAATAGCTGGATCAAATGTGAAAATTAAATGTAATTGATTGTATTATGTTATTAGAAATGGCAAATATTGGAACTATATGAAGAAAATAAGACAATAAGAATAATATATACTTTGATTAAGTTTTTTTAATTAATAGCCACAAAATGAAGAGAAAAAAGTATGCAAGTAAAACAAATCCAAAGGGAACTCAAAAGCAGAGGATTTTTATATTAGCATACAAATATAATTCACATATTTTTAAACAATTGTAAATTAAGTTGAGTTTGTAGGTTTGCACATAATTTTTTTTCACATTAAACATTATTTTATTTGGTCATTTCCAAACATTACTCATTGGAAACAAAGATCATTTTCTTTTCCTCCCCCCCACTTCCCACCACCTCTCCCATAGCCGACGCACGATTCCACTGGGTATCACATGTGTTCTTGGTTCGAACCCATTTCCAAGTTGTTGGTATTTCCATTAGAGTGTTCATTTAGAGTCTCTCCTCAGTCGTATCCCCTCCCCCCCTTTAGTCAAGAAGTTGCTTTTCCTTGGTGTTTTTACTCCCATAGTTTATCCTCTGCTTGTAGATAGTGTTTTTTAGATCTCTGCAGATTGTTCAGGGACATTGCATTGACACTAACGGAGAAGTCCATTAGCTTCAAATGTACCACAGTGTATCACTCTCTGTGTATAATGATTTCCTGGTTCTGCTCCTTTTTCTCTGCATCATTTTGGAGGTTGTTCCAGTCTCCATGGAATTCCTCTACTTTATTATTCCTTTTAGCACAATAGTATTCCATCACCAACATATACCACAATTAAATCAGCCATTCCCCAATTGAAGGGCATCCCCTCATTTTCCAATTTATTGCCACCACAAAGAGCACAGGTATGAGTATTTTTTCCTTATTATTTCTTTGGGGTACAAACCCAGTAGTGCTATAGCTGGATCAAAGGGCAGACAGTCTTTTATCACCCTTTGGGCATAGTTCCAAATTGCCCTCCAGAATGGTTGGATCAGTTCACAACTCCACCAGCAATGAATTAATGTCCCTACTTTGCCACATCCCCTCCAGCATTCATTACTTTCATTCATTGTCATGTTAGCCAATCTGCTAGATGTGAGGTGATACCTCAGGGTTGTTTTGATTTGCATCTCTCTGATTACAAGAGATGTAGAACACTTTTTCATGTGCTTATTAATAGTTTTGATTTCTTTGGCTGAGAACTGCCTGTTCATATCCCTTGCCCATTTATCAGTTTGGAGAATGGCTTGATTTTTTGTACAATTGATTTAGCTCTTTGTAAATTTGAGTAATTAAACGTTTATAAGAGGTTTTTATGAAGATTGTTTCCCAATTTGTTGCTTCCCTTCTGATTTTAGTTACATTGGTTTTGTTTGTACAAAAACTTTTTAATTTGATATGTTCCAGATTATTTATTTTGCATTTTGTGACTCTTTCTAAGTCTTGCTTGGTTTTAAAGCCTTTCCCTTCCCAAAGGTCTGGCATGTATACTATTCTGTGTTTGCCTAATTTTTGTAGAGTTTCCTTCTTTATGTTCAAGTCATTCACCCATTTTGAATTTATCTTGGTGTAGGGTGTGAGGTGTTGATCTAAACCTAATCTTTCCCACACTGTCCTCCAATTTTCCCAGCAGTTTTTATGAAATAGTGGATTTTTGTCCCAAAAGCTGTGATCTTTGGGTTTGTCTTATACTGTCTTGTTGAGGTCACTTACCCCGAGTCTATTCCACTGATTCTCCTTTCTGTCTCTTAGCCAGTACCAAATTCTTTTGATGACCACTGCTTTATAATATAGTCTGAGATCTGGGACTGCAAGGCCCCCTTCCTTTGTATGTTTTTTTCATTATTTCCCTGGATATCCTTGATCCTTTGTTCTTCCAAATGAACTTTGTTATGGTTTTTTATAGATCATTAAAAAAATTTTTTGGAAGTTCCATGGGTATGGCACTAAATAGATAGATGAGTTTGGGTAGGATGGTCATTTTTATTATATTGTCTCATCCCTATCCATGAGCAGTTAATATTTTTCCAATTGTTCAAGTCTAGTTTTAGTTGTGTGGAGAGTGTTTTGTACTTGTATTCATAAAGTTCCAGTGTTTGTCTCAGGAGATAGATTCCTAGGTATTTTATTTTGTCTAAGGTGATTTTTAATGGGATTTCTCTTTCTAGTTCTTGCTGCTGAGCTGTGTTGGAAATATATAGAAATGCTGATGACTTATGCGGTTTTATTTTGTATCCTGCAACTTTGCTAAAGTTATTGATTATTTCGATTAGTTTTTGGTTGAATCTCTAGGATTCTTTAAGTAGACTATCATGTCATCCGCAAAGAGTGATAACTTGGTCTCCTCCTTGCCTATTTTAATGCCTTCAATTTCTTTTTCTTCTCTAATTGCTACTGCTAGTGTTTCTAGTACAATGTCAAATAATAGAGGTGATAATGGGCATCCTTTTTTCACTCCTGATCTTATTGGGAATGCATCTAGTTTATCCTCATTGCAGATGATATTAATTGATGGTTTTAGATATATACTGTTTATTATTTTTAGGAATGACCCTTCTATTCCTATGCTTTCTAGTGTTTTTAATAGGAATGGGTGTTGTATTTTATCAAAGGCTTTTTCTGCATCTATTGAAATAATCATGTGGTTCTTGCTAGTTTGCTTGTTGATGTGGTCAATTATGTAGATGGTTTTCCTAATATTGAACCAGCCCTGCATCCCTGGTATAAATCCTACTTGATCATGGTGAATGGCTCTTCTGATCACTTGCTGGAGTCTTTTTGCAAGTATCCTATTTAAGATTTTTGCATCTATATTCATTAGGGAGATTGGTCTATAATTTTCTTTCTCTGTTTTTGGCTAGCCTGGCTTTGGGATCACTACCATGTTTGTGTCATAAAAGGAATTTGGTAGAACTCCCTCTTTGTTTATTATGTCAAATAGTTTGTATAGTATTGGGTTTGACTGTTCTTTGAATGTTTGATAGAATTCACTGGTGAATCCATCAGGCCCTGGGGATTTTTTCTTAGGAAGTTCTTTGATGGCCTATTGGATTTCTTTTTCTGATATGGGATTATTTAAGAATTCTATTTCTTCTTCTGTTAGTCTAGGCAATTTATATTTTTTGTAAATTTTCATTCATATCACCTAGGTTGGTATATTTATTGCCATATAGTTGGGCAAAGTAGTTTTTAATGATTGCCTTAATTTCCTCTTTGTTGGAGGTGAGGTACCCCTTTTCATCCTTGATGCTGTTAATTTGCCTTTCTTCTTTCCTTTTTTAAATTAGATTGACCAGTACTTTGTCTATTTTGTCTGTTTTTTTCAAAGTACTAGCTTCTCGACTTGTTTATTAGCTCAATAGTTCAATCACTTTCAATTTTATTAATTTCTCCCTTAATTTTTAGAATCTCTAGTTTGGTTTTCTTCTGGGGGTTTTTAATTTGTTCGTTCTCAAGTTTTTTATTTGCATTTCCAATTCATTGATCTCTGCCCTCCCTAATTTGTTAATATATGCACTCATGGATATGAATTTTCCTCTAAGTACTGCTTTGGCTGCATCCCATAAGGTTTGAAGGGATGTCTCACCATTGTCATTTTCCTCAGTGAAATTATTAATTGTTTCTATGATTTCTTCTCTAACCGATTTTGGAGTATTATATTATTTAATTTCCAATTAATTTTTGATTTGGCTCTCCATGTACCCTTACTGATCAATATTTTTATTGCTTTATGATCTGCAAAGGTTGCATTTATTATTTCTGCATTTCTGTATTTGAGTGTCATGTTTCTGTGACCTAGTGTATGATCTATTTTTGTGAATGTGCCATGTGGTACTGAGAAGAAGGTGCATTCCTTTTTATCCCTATTTATTTTTCTCCATATGTCTATTAACTCTAATTTTTCTAAGATTTCATTCACCTCTTTTACCTCTTTCTTATTTATTTTTTGGTTTGATTTATCTAAATTTGATAGTGGTTGGTTCAAGTCTCCCACTAACATGGTTAGTATTACTGTCTATTTCCTCCTTCAATTCTCCTAGCTTCTCCATTAGAAATTTGGATGCTATACCATTTAGTGCATACATGTTTAGTGATATTTCCTCATTGTCTATACTCCCTTTTAACAGAATATGTTTGTTTTCCCTATCCCTTTTGATCAGGTCTATTTTTGCTTTGGCTTTGTCAGATATCATGTTTGCAACTCCTGCCTTCTTTCTATCTTTTGAGGCCCAAAAGGTCTTATACCTTCCTTTAATTCTAACCTTGAGTCTCAACCCGCCTCATATGTGTTTCTTGTAGACAACAAATGGTAGGGTTTGGGGTTTTAATCCAATCTGCTATTTGTCTATGTTTTATGGGTGAGTTCATCCCATTCACATTCAAAGTTATGATTGTCACTTGTGGATTCCCTGGCATTTTGATATCTTCCCCTAGTTCTGACCTTTCTTCTTTAGCTATATCCTTTTGAACCAGTGATTTACTTTGGGTCAGTCCCCCAGTGCCCTCCCTTGATATGCTTCCCTTTCTAGCCCCTCCCTTTTTATGCTCCCTTCCCCTCCCTCCTCTCCTTCCCTCCCTTTTTATACTCCCTACCTCCCCCTCCTTGATTTTCCTTTCTTTCTTACCTTGTTGGATAAGATAGAATTCAGGATCCCACTGGATCTAGATGTTGTTCCCTCTCAGATTTGATTTCACTGAGAGTAAGGTTTAAGTAATTCCACTTCATGCTCTCTTCCTCTCCTCATATGAGAGTTCTCCCCTTCCCTTCCCATGTGTATCTTTGTATGGGAAAGATTATTCTATTTAGTCTGCCCTCCTATTTCTTGAAGTAAATTTTAGTATTATCAACGATTACTCCCCTCCCTTTTTCTTTCTTTGGCCCCCCTTTCACCAAATCTTCTTGATTCCCCAATCTTTCCCTATGCATAATTCTTCTAACTACTCTTATGATGCATACAATTTTTGAGAGTTACACAATACATTTTCCCCACATAGTAATATATATAATTTGATGTAAATGTAGTCCTTATAGAAGAGAGTTTGACTTAAAGAAAAAGATAAGATTTATCTCCTTTTCCCTTTCTTTCATATTTACCTTTTCATGTTTCTCTTGCTTTCTGTGATTGAATGTCAAATTTTCCACTAAGTTCTGGTCTTTTCTTAGCAAATGCTTGGAAATCTTCTATTTTGTTGAATGCCCATACTTTCCCCTGGAAGTATATAGTCAGTTTTGCTGGGTAGTTGATTCTTGGTTGGAGACCCAGCTCTCTTGCCTTTCTAAATATCGTGTTCCATGCTTTGCGGTCTCTTAGTGTGTTAGCCACTAAGTCCTGTGTGATCCTTATGGGAGCCCCCCTATATCTGAAGCTCCTCTTCTTGGCTTCTTGTAGGATTTTCTCCTTTTCTTGGAAGCTCTTGAATTTGGCGATTACATTCCTGGGTGTTGTCTTTTGAGGATTTAGTATAGAGGGTGTTCTATGAACCTTTTCTATTTCTATTTTGCCCCCTTGCTCCAGAACATGTGGGCAATTTTCTTCTATAATCGCCTGTAGAATAGCATTGAGGTTTTTGTTTATCTCTGGTTTTTCAGGGAGACCAATAATTCTCACATTGTCTCTTCTTCCTCTATTTTCCAAGTCTGTGACCTTTTCAGCGAGATATTTTATGTTTTCTTCTAATTCATTAATTTTTTGGCTTTGCTTTATTGATTCTTGCTGTTTTGCATGCTCACTGTCTTCCAGTTGCTTAATTCTGGTGGTTAGGGACTGGTTTTGCTTTTCAGCTTTGTCTGCCCTTCTATTAGATGCTTCCAGCTCTTTCTCCAATTGTGAAGTCTTGTCTATCAGACTGCTGATCTCTTTCTCCCATTCATTTTTCCAAAAAGTTTCCATCTTTTATGTAAGCTCCAGTTTGAGATCTTCCAGAGTTTGTGGATAGTTTCCATTTTGGGAGGCATGTTCTGATTTTGTTTGGATTTCATCCTCATTCTCTTCTTTTCCTTGGGTACTCCCCCCATAAAAGTTTTCAATAGTCACTTTTTCCCCCCTTTCTTCTTGGAGGCTTGATTTTGGGCCATGTGTGCCATCCCTTTGGTGGTTTTATTCCACTTTCCTTTTTGGTCTAGGGTCTGGGTGAAATGGGTGGGTTTTCTATTTAGGAATTTAGGTTGCCTCAGACTAGTTCTTCCCAGCCTCTGATGTTTCTTAGAGCACAGGCCCCTATGTTCATCCCAACCACCCAGGTGTTCAGTGGGGCCCGCCCAGGTGTACAGCTCTGCCCGCCCAGGTGTTCAGCTCCATCCAGGTGCTCAGCGCAACCACCCCGGAGTTCAGCTCTGCAGCCCCTTGTGCTCAGAGCAGGATTCTCTTGTGAAACCACCCTGAGAGGTTGTTTCCTTGCAGTCTTTAGATCCCAAGGACCCTGGTGTGCACCCCCAGACAGAGACACTCCTCACTCACTTGCTGTCCCAGTGAGCCCTCTGATAGCTTACTCTGGTTTGGTGGGGGTGGGGGTGGGAGGTGGGGGGAGGGGCAGCTCAGTTCACATTTTTGTGTAAGCTTTTCCTCCTCCTTATAGTGTGGAAATGTTCAAACCCCACGTACCTTTGTTTCTGTGGGGTACTGGAGAATCCCTCTGGTCTTCCAAAGGTGATTTTTATGCTCTTTTGAGGTAGTCTATTTTGTTCGGTGTCAAGGAGAAGAAGCGAGTCACGTCTAGATTGCAGCCATGTTTCCCCAGAAGTACACATAATTTTTTATGCATTTGTTTAGTTAAGTAATTTTTGGTGTTGGTGGAAAGTAAGTATATAATAATTTTTAAAAAAAGTATCAGATGTTTCTAGACCTTGAGCTGAGTCCAATCCTTTCATCTTACAGATGAAGAAACTGATGCTTTGTGAGAATAATTCATTTGCCCAAAGTCCATAATTAATAAATACCAGAATTAGTATTTATACCCAAGTCTCCCAAGAGTAGAGCAAATGTTCTTTCTGCCATCCAAAGAGAGGAAAACAAAACTCATAGCTACTTATTTTGTGATTGGAAAGAAAAGTGCCAAAGAAAGGAAGAAGTGATAGTCCTGGAATTTCCAATTCCTTAAATAATTTGTTTTTCCAAGTTCTTTATCTATAAAGTAAAGGAAAAATACAAATACATTAGAATCAAAGCCAAAAATATAAATGATGTGTTCCACCTCTCAATAATCAGAAGAAGATGAGTAATAAAGGTCAATTTCAGGTAAGGTTTGGATTACTCAGATCCATGTGCTAAGAGAGCACTTCCAGAGATACTTCATGACAGCCACAAACATCCTGAGCTATTATAAGGCCCACCTGAGACTTTTTTATATCCCACCTTACAGTTAGTAATAATTGAGACAACACATTTGGTGTAGACATTTTTGGAAAGCTTCAAGGAAATCATCAGCATCACTGGTGTAAGATATTTCCTCTTTGTCTGGACTCACTCCAACATTACTAACCTTTAGTCTATTGTGCTGTAACTAAGACCATATCCATGTTTATTGTCTAGATATAGACCAAAGTCAACATTCTTTATGTAATATCAAGCAGCTGAGGACAGGATCCAACCCAACTCTGGTGCTTCAGACAATAGACCATTCATCTTTGGAACCAGACACACAATAACAGTTTCCAATATCTTCCACTCCACTTATTGGTCCACCCAAATATCAAAGACTTAGTCCCAACATCTTTTACTTTTTGGACTATATATTCAGAAAGATCTATTAAAAATATTCCTAATATCTCTCCCTCCTTGATATGAAAGAAAGAAATTACTGGTTGCCAAGGCTAGCACACCTCCAATATTTACTCCGCTACTTGATTGGGAGTTCTCAGATGACTAAGCAAAATTCACCCACTTTTCCATTTTGAGTTACATTTGAATTCATTGACCTAAATCAGAATACACTGCAGAAACCTTGTAATTAGATGCACATTGATTATATGTACTTTTGGTGAGGTTATGAGAAATTAAGCTCTAATATATCATTGGTGGAAACTGAGAGTCAAGAAAATAGTTTGGAGAGCAATGTGGCAACATACTATCAGACTCACAAAACTCACAAAACATAACTTTTTTCCCCAGTATAAATTTATTTATACTCAATGGTTAACACAAACCTTTCCTTTAAATTCCATTTGTTTTTATAGCAAATAAAATTGTATTTCCCTCCTCCCCATGCATGATCACTGTGTATTTATGTCTTTTAACTGTGAAAAAATAAAGTGTTCCCCCAACTTTCTTTTGCAATTATATTGGTAATATCTGGCAAACTGCATCATTAGGTGATAAAATATAGACTTGCTAATTCCTGGTCTGTAGTCATTCCTGTAATTCCATGTCTTTTTCCTCTCAAATGTTGTTATTAGGAATCAATCACCCAATAAAAATAAATATTTCATTAAGACAGACATTGAAAGTTCTGCAGTATCCCTTTTCTTTAAATGACTTTTCAAAAGTGGTTGTACTTAGAGAAAAAGGCAAGGGTTGCTGGCTTGCTTTATTAAATGCAGCTGTCACCTTACACACATATAACACTAACACTGTCAAAGTCCATCAAAGTTGATAAAATCTCATAGGTGAAAGAGAAAGATTCACAACATGAGAATTTGTTACATATAAAACCAATAAGACAGACCTCCAGTATTGAATATTGTTTTGAATCAAGCAATTCCTCTACCATGAGTCTATTGTAGAAGTAAACATGCACTTTAAAAATTATCTATGCACATAAGATATATCTATTTCTACTTTATTTTCAAAACCAAAAAATTGCACTCAACTAAAATGTTCAAAACTGGCAAAACTGCTGGGAGCCATCAAAGACCATTGCTATTTGGCACAGTCACTAGTGGAAACTGGGGACTGCAAAGTAGCCCCAGCAAGGATGGAAACATCCACTGAACCCCACAAGTGAATTTCCTTATAAACATCCCCTTAGTCTTAGAAATGCTATGATTACTATTCTTACTTAGCCCCAGGAAAAATAGATGAGAGCAACATGCTTGAAGGTTTAATATAGATGTCCCACTCTATTCCCCCAGAATATTACCAGGAGATCCCACTTACAAAATTAAACCCAAGAATTCTTTTATACCCACTTAGATAAGACCCTCTATTCTAGGCATAAAATCTTCTGGCAAATTTGTGCTCTGAATTCACAAACCTATATCTGAGTCATGTTGATTCTACCCTCTGATCCTGCACTTAGCAACAATGTTGTGTTGACTATCTCCTTGGGCTTTGTGTCTTTGGTTAGGTTCTATGGAAACATGTATGTTGAAAATGAAACTGTGTGCCAAGTAGGTGTGTCATCATGAAGGTATAAAATAAAGTCAAGCCTCAACCAAGGAGGAGAAGTTTATGCTGTGAAACCTGTGCTGCAGATTGAATAGAAAGCTGCATCCCATTTATCATTCTGCCGACACCATCCCACCTCCAAGACCCCATCCCCTGTGAGTGGCTGGCCTGCCCCACATCACTAAACTAATTATGGTATATGGTAATAATAAAGCATTGTAGAAACCAAGAAAAAGATTAATTATAGGAAATAAGGAAAGACCTTTATGAGATGAGGTAATGCAAACCCTACAAAGCCAGAAAGATTAAATGTTACATTGTAACTAGAATAATTTTTTTTAAAGATTCCAGGAACATAGATATTTCAAAGGCTCATCTATTAAGGTTTGACTTCACAAGCTTATTCTTATTTTTTTAAATCTGGTTCAGTGGCAGCTAGGTAGCATCATGCGCAGAGCACCAGGCCAAGAGTCAAAAGACCTGGATTTGAATATGACCTCAGATACTTCCTTGCTGTATAACATGGTGCAAATCACATAACCCCAAATGCCTAACCCTTAATCCTCATCTGCCTTGCAACCAATCCCTAGTATTGATTCTAAGACAAAAAAATAAGAGTCTATAAATTTTTTTAAATGATACTTAAAGATAACAGCTTTAACAAGATCTAGTGTGATATTCCACTCATCATCTATATATTTAATATTGATATTTGTATCATCTAAGTTTTAGTTTCCCTTCTCTTGCTTAGCTATATCTATCTATTGATTATAACTAAAAGTGGTAGATTACATTAATATTATATTACATTATATTATGTAATGTTATAATATGTATTATATATATATATATATATATATGATATATAATATAACTTGTGGGAGGTGCAGAGTCCATCTTCAGAATCCCCTAATTCCATGAATGATAAATGTGAAGCTCAGCACTTTAAGTGCTTGGCCAAGATCACAAAGGTAATTAAGCATCACCAAAAAAAAGATATTGATTTAGGTCCTTATACTCAAGAGCCCATTATCACTCTATTTTTTGTGAATCTTAAAACTTCTCAGACTCTAACTTGGAACATTATCTTAAGGTTATGGTTAAGGTTATTCCCTATTTAAACAATGGAGGTACTTGGTCAGGAATGTATTGGGAACTCTAACATTACTCCACCCATACTTAGGCATACTTTAGGGGAAGATAAAGTTGTAAAACTACTTAGTGAACAATGAAGGTACTTAACCTATACTTATAGTGAGGCAAAAGCCCTTAAGCTAGGTCTATTTTTAGATCTAATACAAAAGGTTGCTAAGTACCTATGAAGGTCAAATTAATCACTAAAAGGTCAGGCAACTTGCAAGGGGCAAGCTTAACAAAGAGGTGTGAAGTACTCAGAAGATATAATCTACCCAGAGAAGGTGAGAACTAAAAACTAAGAATGGGCTGTCCTAGGAAAAGCATCTACTGTAATTGGTAGATGTGAAAATTTAGGGGAGGTGATACAAGAGAAATTTCTCTTTAAAAGGAGCTGTCTGAACCAGTTCAAGGGAGTTCGATTTAATTCAGCTTTGGAAGCTGAATTGGAGGTCAGGAGTTAGAGGAGGCTGCTGGGTTTCTGAACACTAGAGTTTTGCTTGGAAAGATCTTGTGGTGAGTGATTAAAGACTGACTTAGTTTCTCTATTAACAGAAAGGCCTAGGCCATTGGCCTTTTCCTACTATTTCCTCTTACTCTGTCTCTTTCCCTTTCCTTAATTCCTTCACTTATATTAAAATCTCCATAAAACCCAGCTGACTTGGGTATTTCATATTTGGGAATTTTTCCCATGGCAACCACTTATTTTTTATATAAAATCAAGATGCTAAAAATTATCTTTACAGTTTGGGCAATTCACAGTCTTGAAACCCATATTTTCACAGTTATATTTTCCATGTGCCTCCTAAACCATGAGTGGTGCTGTGATTTTAGCATGAATGCAAAAGGATCCCATAGCATGTAATATTGACATTTCCTCAGCTCTATCATCTTCTGGTGCCACTTAATTGCTCCAAGAAAAAAACCTGGATAATTGTAATTACAGCATTAAAGTATCTCCTTGTTCAATAATAAATTCATTTGTTCCTAGCTGGTCAATTTTTATATACAATTGGAGAATTAGGTCCAAGTTCTCTCTAATCACTTATAGGGGATTTTTAAAACTCTGATACACAAGGAAGATATGAATATCTGCTTTTACTATTTGACTAAATTAGAATGATTTCGATACTACAAGAAAAAAAGGAAAAAAAATGTATTGGCTTTTCTAATGTAGAGAATAGGCAGGAAACAAACAAAGACCAATAAACAAAAATTTATTTTTTATGGAGGATAGTCATAACCATCAGAGACCTTGAAAAATATAGACAGCAAAGCACGTGCTAAGGTTGAAGAAGGGAAGCATTATCTTCATTTGGATCTCCATTAAATTCCTTCAAGTACATGGCCTTAGTCTAATCAGTTTGTGGGATTTACAATAGACAAACTCACCTTTTATTTTTTGTATAGGAAAGTTTCTACCCTGATATATCAATGTAGTTGGCCAATTTCCTATTTCCCTATGATACTAGGCCAGTAAGTGGTAAAAAGACATTAATAAACAAAAACAGCAATGCTCTCCTTTTGGTGTCCCCCACCTGAACTCAGAAAAAAAAAGAATGTAGAACTATTTCATATAGAATTCCTACAACCGAGTTGATAGAAAAGACTACAGTGTTGTGATCAGAATGAGCATTAGCAAATGAGTTGTAATTTTTGGACATAATAAAGTGTCTTTTAACTCTAAAAAATAAAATTGTAGGGAGCAAAACTAGAAAGGTAAAATGAAAAGCAGTCAATTGATGTGAACTCAGATTTAATTAAGAAGATTCTTTTTAAATCACTTCATCACTAAAAAAAAGAATATTTTTGAAGATTATTCTTTTGGGGAAAGACAATAGAGTTCATGATGAAGGAGCCTGTAATTTTCTCTTGGTGTTTTTTTCTCACAAGCTATGTCAATTCATTTATATGACTTTTTAAGTTCTGTATTATCAGTCACAAAAATATCATATGACAGACATACCCTTATGTACATTATGCAAAGAGTAGAAGCAACTAAAAACCATTCATTTTGAAAAGTCCTATGACAGTCAAGTGCCAATGGTCTAATCGCCCCAAAAATCATAAGCAGGAAAAGAAAAGCAAGTTTCTTACAGAAACAGGAAAGTCAGAAAGAGAACAATGAGTATCCAGATTCCAACACTCAAGCTTGGAATGATATTCATTGTGACACTCTCCAGATAGGTTTTTATTTCTTTCCCTTTCTCAATTCTTTCCTTGAGTCTTAGTTCTTAATACTTCACTCCAAGTGCTATTCCTGACAAATTTTGAAAGGAATATATAGGCTGAAAATCAAAGGGTGGAGTTAAAATGACAGGCAATGAAATTATCATCCAGCAGGAAGTTTTATGACTCCTATACAAATCTCCAGCCCTGAAGTCTCTGAGTTTCCCTTTATTGACCCATGGTGGGGAGAAATGCATGTTATTTCTGGTGGCAAGTTAAGTTCAGAAGACAATAATTAACTTTAGTTGTTTTCTGTTCCAAATTCTCTGTCCTCTCCCTCTCCCCCTTATACATTGCAAAGGGAAGAAGAACAAAACTCACTACTGATATGAATATTGATATAAATCTAATTTCATATTTGCCATATCCTCCAAAACTGGATAGAAAAATATTCTTCAATCTGCACTCTGAATTCATCAGATTTCTGTCTAAACCTGGATAACATGTTTTATCATTCATTGGTCATAGTGCTTATCAACATTCCATTATCTTTGAAAAGGAGTTATCTTTACAACAGTGTTATTGTGTAAGTTGTCCTCCTGATTGTCCTCATTTCACCTTATGTCAATTCAAACAAGTCTTGCTAGCTTTATCTGAATATATATTCAGTTTTTCTTACACCACAAAAGTTTTCACCATATTGATACACCATAAATTGTTTAGCCACTCCCCAATTGATCAATATCTTCTCAGTTTTCAATACTTGGCTATCACAGAGAAGTTATAAACATTTTTGTATATATGGGGCATTTTCCTTGTTCCTTCATTGTTTTATAGCCAGTACCAGTATTGATGAATAATAAGTGAATGATGAGATTAATAGCTTTTTGTTTATAGCTCCAAATTGCTTTATAAAATATTTAATTTTTCTCTAAATTACATAAAATATTTTAAACTTCATCTTTCCAAGTTTGAGCCAAATTCTCCCTCTCCCTCCATTCTTCAATCCTCTTCCTCCTCTGTGATAAGGAATAAAGTAAAAACCTTTCCATATTAGTCTTTTTATGAAAAAGAACTCAGACAATTAAAAAAAAAACGAAGAGAAAAAGTTAGAGTATGGTATGTCTCGATCTGCATTCAAACTCCACCAGTTCTTTCTCTGGAGGAAGATAGCATTTTTCATGACGAGTCCTTCATTGTCTTAGATAATTGCATCGCCAAGAAAAGCTAAGTCATTAAAAAATATGCATCACATAAAATATTGCTGTTACTGTCTGCAATATTCTTCTTGTCCTGCTCACTTCGCTTTGCATCAGTTAATTTAGGCCTTTCCAAGTTTTTCCTAAATCATCTTTCTCATGATTTCTTATAACACATTAGTACTCTCTTACAGATACATAACACATCTTGTTAAGCCATTCCCTATTTCACGGATATCCCCTTAGCTTCCAATTCTTTGCCACCCATAAAAGAGCAGCTATAAATATTTTTGTACAAACTTTTTCTTTTTTCAAGTGTTTTAGACAAAGACCCAGTAAGTAGTAGTATAGCTGGATCAAGGGTTATGCACAAATGCACAGACAAAAAGTGAAATGAATTACCCATGGTCACAAAGCATATATATATGAAAATATATATATGTACATATAGATATATATTTACACATATATATGTGACATGATTGATTTGATGTTTACACTGCTTTAAATTTTGTTTGGAATATATGTTTACATTTATAGATGAAATGTTAATAAAATACCACTAGTTTGTACTTGACCTTGTACACAATGAAAAAAAATGGGAAACGACTAGGAAAATTTTATTTTGAAAGTAGCATTTTCAGATTATTAATCTGGTATGGATGCAGAAGATGGACTCATGGAGGGAGAAATTAAAAGGAAGGACACAAGTTAAATACCTACTATAGTAATCCTCTAATACAGAGATGAGAAAATGTAGGTTTACATGAGTGATCAAATAGAAGGTCAATGACTAAACAATATAAGAAACAGTACAAAAGAAAATTTGATTACTAGTAGAAGATGGTGAAGAAAGTTGTCATTGACTTTTCTTTAAAATATTTAGTGGCCCATCTTAAAAATACAGAAGGAACTTAGTTATTTGTTAAGGAGAAATTTAAAATGTCAGAATTCAATTGAACATGGGCTTAAACAGGCTGTATTAGGAGGTATAGATTTGATAGGAATTGGCTTTCTAACAGCTTAAAATGTTGTTCTGTTTTCACTCTACCTCGACCACAGGGTATCCTTGGGTAAAATACAGACAACCCAAAAATGCAAGAAGAGTTGTTTTGACAATTTCTGTCACCTGAAAGACAGCCTATTCTATATTTGACAAATGGTTAGCAAGAATATATGGTGGAAACTAAGGATTCTTTTACCATTTGTATAGAGAACAAGAAAAGAGACAAATGCTGATGTTCTTGGGCGAAATTCTGAAATGGGACACAAACAAAAAAGTGTGACTTCTGAGGAAACCCTGATACCAACTAGATCCAGGTACACCTAAGGTTTTGGTCAGAGTTTATACTCATATGTTTGTAAAAGAAATGGAGAAGGAAAAAAGAACTAAATTGTTCATCCGCTTACCAGAGATACCAATAGTTATCTAGGTTTCTGTGTGAGCATTCTGATCAGTTAATTGACAAAAATTAATATATTCAAAAGCAACACATTGAACATTCAATTAAATAATACTGATATGATTTTAAGGTATAGGAGACACCAAAAAGAATTTTGCAGAAATGTTTTTAGTAGTTTAAAGCCACATGGTTATTCAATGCAGTATATTAAAAATAAGAAATATGTCCCCTCCTCAATATTCCTATGTTCATTCTAATCAAAATCATCAGGCACTATTATTAATTTAAAAAGTAATGAACAGTTCCTCAATTCCTCAATTTCTCTATTTTTATCCATTAAATCACTGGAAGTTACTAACATCCAATGGGACTAACTCTATTGGGATTGATTGTTTTTTTGGGACGTGATCAGCTGAATCACCATCCAGGACACTTGACACCAAAGAGTATTATAAAATATTCCTCAGACATGGAGATCTCCAGAAGATCATCTGTAATACCCTGTCATCCCATGCAGTTTTTTAAAAAAGCATCTCATTTCTAATTTTTTATTTGGTTCATAAGTTAATTATGTTGCTTTTGAAATCGTAGGTTTTGGACTGGGATAAATAAAAATATCTGGGACAGTATTGTAGATGAGGAATAAGACAGAAGATTTCCAGTATTGGTTTGTCTTTTTGTTTCTTTTTTACAACCAGTAGAATAATTAGTATACTTGTAGAAAAGAGTGACTGATTGCTCACTTCAGGGAACCTGCAAAAATTAAGAACATTTAGAGTTCAACAAATAATTACTAACAAACACAGGAGGGAAACAGAAGTGGCTATAAATGTTTATGATATATTATGGAAAACAGGATTATACAAAAGAAGACAAACAAGAATGTCATGTGAAATAGTGTTAGGTTGATATGATTATAAAAGAGATCCTATATTGATGTGACCTCACAGACTATAACAGAATAGACAATCAATTAACATTTGATAACTATATAGCCATGTTCTGTTAACTCTTTTGTTTGAAGATAGAATCAATAATTTTGCTGGCATTAAGAGATCTTTTTAACTTCTATGACCCATAATCTTGTATGTTTCTTTCTCCTAAAAAATGGAATTTAAAAAATCTGCTATATAATTTTCTTTAAAAATCATTTTGATGTAATGTATTTTGAATTATTATTATAGTTAAATCAAAATAATTTGTAGCCAACTACATTTTATTTTTCTTTTTGCCTTGGATATATTCCTATTTTAATGATGCTAAGTTGATTCTTAATATCTTATTCACAACAAATAGGCATGTAATAGTAAGTAAATGTTGAATTAAATTTGCTCATGTGGAATATGACTTGACTCATTTGAAAATTAAATTGTACTAACAAAAACCATCCTAACTATTGAAAAATAATGCTGTGACTCCTCACCTGTATCTCTTTAGAAGTTCTGAAGAGAAATACCTGGAAGTGTCTTTCTAAGGCCAAAATAAGAGTGCAGTGCAGATAAGCAGGGACCACCTCTTGCCCCAAATCATGCCAACATAGAAACAATGAAAAGTTACAGGGCCCTAGAACTAATTTTGAAAAGAGCAGGGCAAAAAAGTCTGAAACTTAGATCAGTTATTACTCTGTGGAATGGGGGGTCTTGAAGGATGTACCCACTCTTCTCACTAATAATTTCTGTAATCCGGGACTGAAGTAAAAGACAGCAAGTTTACTGTAGCTTCTTAAGGGGGACATCCTCCAACTCTAGATAGCAAATGCTTAGCAGATGTTCTGCCAGCAAAATGCATGGCAGAATTGCTCCACTAGCAAAATATAATAGTGACAAGAATGCCCTACTGGCAAGTACAAGGGTCTACATGTAAAACAGACCTTTTTGTAATAATATTGACTCAAGATGCCCCACCTTATCCAACCCCTTTTTGGGATGGGGAGGGGGTGCTGTGGCTTTTACAATTTTGAGTGCTTAATTGAATCCCCCATCTCCCCACTAACTTATCAAACTTGTGGTTTTTTAGGATTTACCCATAAGTAGGCAAGGAGATACATTTGCAGGGAACATGGTATCTTTAAAATTGAACTGGGAGACCTCTTGTCCTAGTTGTTTCTTTATCATTCTTCCTAGATATCTTCCCAGACTGCAGCCTACAAGATAAGCTTCTACTGAAGGTTTTTATTATTTTATTTGAAAATTTTTATTTAATTAATTAATTTAGAATATTTTTCCATGGTTCATGATTCATGTTCTTTCCCTCCTCTCTTCTGTTATTATGATTTTTAGGAAAGGGGGGAAGGAAGGTTATACGGAAGGAGAAGGCACATATAAATAAAACTGAATTCTTTAACAGGCAAGGGAAAGGTTTTGGGATGGAATAAAGGGAAAGGTTAGCTTATCACTCTTGTTTCACTATATTTAATTATCTAATTAAGCTTACTCTGACTACCTATATAACTAAAGACTATCAAGGCTAAATCCCACAGCAAACCCCAAATCTCACACACAGAGTCAATTGATCAGATTTCTGGAATCCCAGGTGTGGTGTCCTCAGACGATCGCAGCAAAGTAGAGGTCTGCTCTCCAGTAATTGTCCACCAGAAGACTAGAGATTTCTTCTCACCACAGCCAGTAGATTCTCAAAGGCCAGTTGTTTGATAGATGGATTTCCAGGATGTCTCAGGTCTATAGTTTCCTCCTTCACCTTTCAACTCCAGAGTATCAGTTGGCAAAACTGTTCCTTGGAACTCTGATTCAACCAGCTCAGGAAAAATTCTATGTCTCAAGACCTGTCAATCATTCTCTTGTTAACTTTTCCCTTCCCTTGCTAGAGTTCCCCTTTGCACAGTCCCCCTAAATCATGTTGAAAACACTATTTTGGCATTTGTGCACTAACTTACTTACATATCACCTAATCTAAAATATCTACCCCAAATAACAAACAACCTACACTCAACTATCTTAACCTATCTGTTACTAACCTATTTTAGAGATTTTATCAAGGAAAGGATAAAAGGGAATTAAATAATGAACAAGTACAAATTTCAAACACAGATCAAACATATGCAAAAGCACAAGCAAATAACATGAAAAGCAAAAAATAAACACAACTTTCAGGCAAACATTAAACTCATAAATACTACTCTTATCAACTAATACAGAACATTCTACTACTATTAATGCATAATGGAAAATTTAGAGAAAAAAATTTGAAAATTATAATAAACATATTGCATAAGTTTTAAAAAGAAATTAAACCAAAACATTAAACTCACTTCTGCAAACTACATGCAACAATTGATAAACTCAAACATAAGTGATCTATTTACATATAGTTTACATATACATACACATATAAATACAGCACACAAAAATATATACATGCATGATATATACATGTGCACTTCATATTTACACATATGGTACATGTATATTACATATATACACTATAATACAATTAATTTTACAATCCTGACAATTATTCACATATATATATTTATCTATGTGTTTATAATTTTGTTTGATATGTGATGTTATATGTCATTTAGGTTCTATAATGTATGTCACATATGTTGTAATATAAGTCAGTTTCTTACTTTATCATCTACTTTAATCTTATCTAATTAAATCTTTAACTTCAAAATTCTCCTGTCTACCTATATTTCTATACTAAACTAAGTATCTAATTATTTTTGTTAGTAACTAACTAATTTATAACTTCTTATAACATTGTTAGTGTAAAAATTAAATTTATATCTCTAATAATAAAAATATTATATTTTATGAGGTTTATTAAGCATCATTAAAAATCAAGGAATAAAGAGGATACAAAATAAAAACCAAGTGCCCATGGCTAGTTAGCCATTTAAAACCCTCACACTTAACTTACCACTATACTTGCTGTATCATTGCAAAGGAAGAGAGACTGTAGGATGCATTACTGCCACTTAAATACCCATAACATGATCTCACCAATGTGGAGATGCAGGAGAGATTATAGAGAATTCTGGGAAATACCAAGGACTTCTGGGGAATGACGTCTAATGTTCAAAATCTCCATTTATACATTCCCCCTGAGACCCGTGGAACACTAGTCTCTCCAGTGGGTCTTGTAAGCATACCAGCCATGAAATTACAATAATTTGGAGATAAGAGGGAAAGAGAACAAATCCAATAATTGGTAGGTGCATTGACAAAAAGCCAGTTAGGAGACATGAGTATACATACAAAACAAATGCATTTAAACCACACACAGTTCAAATCACCAAATCCCAAAGTTCACTCTGGATCTTCTGGTGTAGCTTGTGGTCTGTGGAGGCATCTTCATGGTGTCATCTCAAACAGTTCACTTTCTGGAATCTGAGGGATATCATGTTTCTTACCCTAAAATTAATCTCAAAAGAAATTTAAATTTGCAATTTTCTAAATTTGCAATTTAGAATAATAATAATAATACATACACGCCCACCCCCCACCCCCGAAGAGGGTGATTGAAAAGCACAGGGATCACTTAGGGATGTATGACTAAGTTATAAGGTATATGAATCAATTGGCAAGAGAAATAAAAAAAAATAGTTTTTAAAAAGTTCAAATAAAAAATAATTTCTGAATGAAATATAGATTATCAAAGTGTTATTTGTAAAAATTTAAGTAAAGGAAAAGTAAATCTATAACAGGTCCTTGAAATTAAGCAATTATGCATTTACCCAATCCATAGCCAGGACTATAAAAAGTTTGCCACACCATGAAAGCCAGAAAAGGGACTAGATTATAGGAGCCAGGTAGGAACCAAATTTGAGATACTTGGTAGAATGTGGGACAAGGAAGACCTGCCTTTAATGCATGTTAAATAGCCACAACCTCAAACCCCAGGCAAGTTCAAGTTCACTTGTCTTGGCTCAAAATTTTCATCAATACAATTTGGATTTGTTGGTCTCTTGTTGAACTTTTGCTCCTTTGGCACTATGCAGTTTAGCTTTGTGCTTCTTTGGCACTGTGCAATGGCTCTTTTGTATTCTCTTGTACTGGAATCAGACAGAATCATTAAGTAAAATCCCATAATTTTTTAAACAATCAATGGCATCATTTTTATAGTTGCAAGATTTGTGGGTGTGCATCACATTATAGCAGATATATTTTAAATTTATATTACTGAAAAATCAAAAAAGTTAAAGAAAATATTCTCAATACTAGTGAAATGTGCTTCAAATACAAAAACAAGAGAAAAATGAAAAAAAAATGAAATACTATATTGCATGCAAGCAAAATCAATAATAAAATAGTTTTTAAAATATATAATTTATAACCATTGACACATTGTGTCAGATAAGGAAAGGTAGAATACAAAAGTTTCTCACCAAAAAATGAGATCCATTTCCTCTTCAAACCTGGCCATGATCCACTGTGAGTACAAGCAATGATTTATACAAAGTAACAGTTTTTTATAAAGAACAGTAGTACAGCATGTAATGCAAATTCAAAATGATTAGAACCCCCGAAGTTCACAATAGACCAATTAATTACAATAGCAAACTAATCCACTATCATATTTTACTTGAGTCTGCTATATGACATTTAAAGAAAAAAACCTTAGAAGCTAATGGATACTTGTCACAAGTTTTTATTTTTTCCATTTAAACATTATGTTATTTGGTCATTTTCAAACATTATTCATTAGAAAAAAATATCATTTTCTCCCCCCCACTCCATTGGCAATGCATGATTTCTCTGGGTATCACAACTGTCCTCCATCGAAACTCATTTCCTTGTTATTAGTTTTTGCATTAGGGTGTTCATTTAGAGTCTTTCCTCAATAATGGCCCCTCCATCCCTGTAGTCAAGCTGTTGCTTTTCCTTGTTGTTTTTACTCCCACCATTTGTCCTCAGCTTGTGGGTAGTGATTTTTTCTCCTTGATTCCTGCAGGTTGTTCAGCAACATTGCATTGATACTAATGGAAAAGTCCATTACATTCAATTGTACCACAGTGTATCAGTCTCTGTGTACAATGTTCTCCTGAGTCTGCTCTTTTCACTCTACATCACTTCCTGGAGGTTGTTCCTGTTCACATGGAATTCCTCCACTTTATTATTCCTTTGAGCATAATAGTATTCCATCACCAACATATACCACAATTTGTTCAGCCATTCCCCAATTGAAGGGTATCTCCTCATTATCCAGTTTTTTGCCACCACAAAGAGCACAGCTATGAATATTCTTGTACATGTCTTTTTACTTATTATCTCTTTGGGGTACAAACCCAGCAGTGCTATGGCTGGAACAAAGAGCAACAGTATTTTATTGCCCTTTGGGCATATTTCAAAATTGCCTTCCAGAATGTTTGGATCAATTCACAACTCCACCAACAATGAATTAGTGTCCCTACTTTTGCCACATCTCCTCCAGCATTCATTACTTTCCTTTGCTGTCATGTTAGCCAATCTGCGAGGTGTGAGGTGATACCTCAGAGTTGTTTTGATTTATATCTCTCTGATTATAAGAGATTTAGAACACTTTTTCTTGTGCTTATTAATACTTTTGATTTATTTGGCTGAACACTGCCTGTTCATGTCCCTTGCCCATTTACCAAATGGAGAATGGCTTGATTTTTTGTACAATTGATTTAGCTCTTTATAAATTTGAGTAATTAGACCTTTGTCAGAGGTTTTGTTATGAAGATTGTTTCCCAATTTGTTGTTTCCCTTCTAATTTTGGTTATTTAATTTGATTTTATTATTATTTATTTTTTATTATTTTTTATTATTTTATTATTTTTTATTAATTTTTATTAATATTAATTGATTTAATTTAATTTGATGTAATCAAAGTTATTAGTTTTACATTTTGTGACTCTTTCTATGTCTTGCTTGGTTTTAAAGTCTTTCCCTTCCCAAAGGTCTGACATGTATACTATTCTGTGTTCACCTAATTTACTCATAGTATCCTTCTTTGTGTTCAAGACATTCACCCATTCTGAGTTTATCTTGGTGTAGGGTGTGAGTTGCTGATCCAAACCTAATCTCTCCCACATTGTCTTCCAGTTTTCCCAACAGTTTTTGTCAAATAGTGGATTTTGGTCTCAATGACTTGGGTCTTTGGGTTTGCAATAGACTGTCTTGCTGAGGTCACTTACCCAAGTCTATTCCACTGATCCTCCTTTCTGTCTCTTAGCCAGTACCAAACTGTTTTGATGACCACTGCTTTAAAATATAGTTTTAGATCTGGGACTGCAAGGCAACCTTCCTTTGTATTTTTTTTTTCATTATTTCCCTGGATATCCTTGATCCTTTGTTCTTCCAAATGAACTTTGTTATGGTTTTCTCCAATACAGTAAAAAAAATTTTTTGGAAGTACAATGGATATGGCACTAAATAGATAGATAAGTTTGGGTAGGATGGTCATTTTTATTATATTGGCTTGTCCTACCCATGAGCAGTTAATGTTGTTCCAATTGCTCAAGTCTAGTTTTAGTTGTGTGGAGAGTGTTTTGTAATTGTGTTCATATAGTTCGTGTGTTTGTCTTGTGACAAGGAAATCACTTAAAAGACTGATATATATTAATTTTAAGGTCACCAAGGAATTCAGCTATGTAATTCCTTAATGAAAACTCAAGTCAACAGTCAACCTTTTATGGAGTTTTATTACAAACAGGAGGAAGAAAGGTTTGAGGGGGAGGGGGGTAGGGCTTAAATACCCCCTCTGTTTAGGCTGGGCCAAAAGGCCCAAGCCCTTAGATAGCTGAGGCAAAGAAAAGAGATCAGTCCCTATCACTCACGTGACCAAAATGGAGAAACAATCTCAGGGGCCTCCAGCTCCAGCTTCCTTCAGAGCCAGCCTTCTCAGAGCACCACCTCTCAGAGCAAAACCTCTCCAACCAACCACCTCTCGTCCTCAGACCCCGCTATCTTTAAGGAAACCATCCAAGTTCCCTCCCCTCAGTTCTCACATCTACCAATCACTGTCCATGTCTTCCCTGTGCCAATGGTGGCTCTACCTTAACCCAGGACCACCCAGAGGTCTGTGGCTTTGCACATGTCTGTTGAAGGTCATATTCTCAAATAATTAAATTTTGATCTATGCTGCAGCCCTTCCTAAATCCTGTTAGGACTGAGTGGGGTGGAAATTGTATTTTCCAAGACCTGGTTCTGTCATTCCAAGTATCTCTATTGTATCAATTCTAAAATCAATCATGACTCAAAGAACTTCCTGTTCTATGCTTAAGCATAGGTCAAAGCCCTTTCCATTGTTCAGCAAAAGGTTTCTGTCCTAAAGTAATCTTAAGAAGGGAGGAGGAGGAACCTCCCATGCCAATGGGGTTCACATTCCAATAGACTATCAGTAAGAAATTTTCCAAGTATGAAATTTCCCAATGGTGAAATTTCCAACATTTATAAGTCTAAAAAATTTTAAGGTTTACAGTCTTGGGAGATAGATTCCTAAGTATTTTATTTTGTCTAAGGTGATTTTGAATGGGATTTCTCTTTCTAATTCTTGCTGCTGAGATGTGTTAGAAATATATAGAAATGCTGATGACTTATGTGGGTTTATTTTGTATCCTACAAATTTGCTAAAGTTGTTGATTATTTCGACTAGCTTTTTTGTTTATTCTCTAGGATTCTTTAAGTAGACCATTATATCATCTGCAAAGAGTGATAGCATAGTCTCTTCATTGCCAATTTTCATACCTTTAATTTTTTTTCTAATTGCTACTGCTAGTGTTTCTAGTACAATGTTAAATAATAGAGGTGATAATAGGCATCCTTGTTTCACTCCTGATCTTATTGGAAATGCATCTAGTTTATCCTCATTGCTGATGATGATTGCTGGTGGTTTTAGATATATACTGTTTATTATTTTTAGGAAAGACCCTTCTATTCCTATGCTTTCTAATGTTTTTTAATAGGAATGGGTGTTGTATTTTATCAAAGACTTTTTCTGCATCTATTGAGATAATCATGGGATTTTTGTTGGTTTGCTTGTTGATATGGTCAATTATGTGAATGGTTTTCCTAATATTGAACCAGTCCTGCATTCCTGGTATGAATCCTACTTGATCATAGTGAATGACCCTCCTGATTACTTGCTGAAGTCTTTTTGAGAGTATACTGTTTAAGATTTTTGCATCTTTGTTCATTAAGGAGATTGGTCTATAGTTTTCTTTCTCCATTTTTGACTGGCCTGGCTTTGGTATCAGCACCATATTTGTGTCATAAAAAGAATTTTGTAGAACTCCCTCTTTGCTTATTATGTCAAATAGTTTGTATAGTATTAGAGTTAGTTGTTCTGTGAATGTTTGATAGAATTCACAGGTGAATCCATCAGGCCATGGGGATTTTTTCTTAGGAAGTTCTTTGATGGCCTGTTGGATTTCTTTTTCTGATATGGGATTATTTAAGAATTCTATTTCTTTTTCTGTTAAGCGAGGCAATTTATATTTTTGCAAATTTTCATCCATATCACCTAGATAGACATGTTTATTGCCATATAAGTGGGCAAAATTGTTTTTAATGATAGCCTTAATTTCCTCTTCATTGGCGGTAAGGTCCCCCTTTTCATCTATGATACTGTTCATTTGATTTTCTTCTTTCCTTTTTGTTATTAGATTGACCAGTATTTTTTTTCTATTTTGTTTATTTTTTCAAAGTACCAGCTTCTAGTTTTATTTATTAGTTCAATAGTTCTATCACTTTTGATTCTATTAATTTCTCCCTTAACTTTTAGGACCGCTAATTTGATTTTCTTCTGGTGATTTTTAATTTGTTCACTTTCAAGTTTTTTGATTATGCATGTCCAAATCATTGACCTCTGCCCTCCCTAATTTGTTATTAAATGAGCTCATGGATATAAATTTTCCCCTGAGTATTGCTTTCGCTTTATCCCATAGATTTTGAAAGAATGTCTCATCATTGTCATTTTCTTCAATGAAATTTTTAATTGTTTCTATGATTTGTTCTCTAACTAACTGATTTTGGAGAATCATATTGTTTAATTTCCAATTAATTTTTGTTTTGGCTCTATATGTACCTTTACTAATCGATATTTTTATTGCATTATGATCTGAAAAGGTTGCATTTATTATTTCTGCTTTTCTGGGTTGTATGCCATGTTTTTATGACTTTGTATATGATCAATCTTTGTGAATGTGCCATGTTCTGCTGAAAAGAAGGTGTATTCCCTTTTGTCCCTATTTATTTTTCTCCATATATCTATTAACTCTAATTTTTCTAAGATTTCATTCACTTCTTTTACATCTTTCTCATTTATTTTTTTATTTGATTCATCTAAATTTGATAGTGGAAGGTTTAGTTCTCCCACTAGTATAGTTTTGCTCTCTATTTCCTCCTTCAATTCTACTAGTTTTTCCATTAGAAATTTGGCTGCAATACCATTTGGCACATACATATTGATTAGTGATATTTCCTCATTGTCTATTCTCCCCTTTATCAGGATGTATCTACCTTCCCTATCCCTTTTAATCAAGTCTATTTTTATTTTGCCTTTGTCATATATCATGATTGCAACTCCTGCCTTCTTTCTATTAGTTGAGGCCTAATAGGTCTTGCTCCAACCTTTAATTCTGACCTTGTGAGTCAACACCTGACTCATGTGTGTTTCTTGGAGACAACATATGGTAGGGTTTTGGATTCTAATCCACTCTCTTATTCGTCTATGTTTTATGGGTGAGTTCATCCCATTCACGTTCAAAGTTATGATTGTCATTTTTGAATTCCCTAGCATTTTGATATCCTCTGCTATTTCAGTCCTTTCTTCTTTTGCTATATCCTTTTAAACCAGTGGTTTACTTTTAATTTATCCCCCTAATCCCCTCCCTTGATATGTTTCCCTTTCTGGTCCCTCTCTTTTTGTTCCCTTCTTGTTTTTTTTTTAGGGTCTGTTAATTTCCTTCCCCCCTCTCCTTCCCTCCTTTTTTGTACTCCATTCCCCCTACCCCCTTAGTTTTACCTTCTCCCTTACCCTGTAGGATAAGATAGAATTCAAGATCCCAATGGATCTGGATGTTCTTCCCTCTCAGAGTTTATTTCACTGAGAGTAAGGTTTAAGTATTACCTATTAGCAATTTCTTCCTCTTCTTGTAAGAGTATTCTACCCCTCCCCTCCCCATGTGTATCTTTGTGTGAAAAAGATTATTCTATTTATTTTATTTCTTAAAGTATCTCTTGGTACCATCATCAATTCCCCAACCCTTTTTCTTTTTTTTTCCCATAACATCTTATATATCTTAATGCCCCCAACTTTTCCTATGAGTGATTCTTCTAATTAATATTATAATCAATACAGTTTTTGAGAGTTACAAATAACATTTTCCCCATATATTAATATATAATTAAATCTAATTGTAGCCCTTAACAAAGAGATGAAGATAAAACCCTTTTTCTCCTTTTCCCTCTTTTTCTTATTTACCTTTTCATATTTCTCTTGCTCTTTGTGTTCGGATATTAAACTTTCCACTTAGTTCTGGTCTTTTCTTTACAAATACTGAGAAATCTTCTATTTTGTTGAATGCCCATACTTTCCCCTGTAAGTATATAGTCAGTTTTGATGGATAGGTGATTCTTGTTTGAAGACCCAGTTCTCTTGCCTTTCTGAATATCATATTTCAGGCCTTGCGGTCCTTTAGTGTGGAAGCTGCCAGGTCTTGTGTGATCCTGATTGGTGCTCCTTGGTATCTGAATTGTCTCTTCTTAGCTTCTTGTAGAATTTTCTCTTTAGCTTGAAAGCTCTGGAATTTGGCAATAACATTCCTGGGAGCTGTCTTTTGGGGATTTAGTATAGAGTGTGTTCTATGAACTCTTTCAATGTCTATTTTGCATCCTTGTTCAAGAACATCAGGGTAGTTTTCCTGGATGATTTCTTGTAGTATGGTGTCAAGATTTCTGTTTATTTCTGGTTTTTCAGGTAGACCAATGATTCCTCTGTTTTCCTGATCTGTCACCTTGTCAGTGAGATATTTTATGTTTTCTTTTATTTTTTCAGTCTTTTGACTTTGCTTTATTAATTCTTGCTGTTTTGCAAGATCATTGGTTTCCAGTTGCTCAATTCTGGTCCTTGAGGCCTGTTTTTCTGCTTTAACCTTTTGATTTTCAGTTATAATTTTTTGGTTCTCTGATACAATTTTTTCATTTTCTTTTTGAACCAATTCCCAATTATCTTGCTAGAAGGCTTCCATCTTTTTGATAATCCCCAATTTAAATTCTTCCAGAGCTTGTGGACAATTTCCATTTCTTTTGCAATGTTTTGGAGCATTTATTTGGATTTCCTCTTCTGCTATTTCCTCTGTAGTTTGTAATTTTCCTCCATAAAAATTATCCAAGGTCAACCCTTCTTCTTGTTTTTCTTGGTGTTGGGAAGTTTTTCCTGGGCACTGTTTGCCATTGTTTTTCCTTCACTTTCCAGTCAGAAATCTGAGTGAGATGGGCAGGCTTTCTGCATATGGAGCTAAGGAGCAAGGCTTTTGCCTGAGGCAAGCTCTCACATATCCACAGCTGCACTACCTTCCCGGGGGTGCCCAAGATCTATGCTCCCCTGCCTGCCCGCCTCAATTTTGAGTATAACTGCTCCCAGGGGTAGGTCCTTGGTGGTCTTAGTTAGCTCCCAAGACCTAGAGCTGCCCTTTGCTCATTCCAGAGGTGCGCTTTGCTCACTCATTGATTCTGGCATGAGCTGACTATAACTCTGGCTCTGTAGATGGGGTGGGGGAGGGTAGATCAGTTTGAGTTTGGGTGGGAGCTTTTTCACTCCCTTGTAGTATGGAAATGCCCAAGTCCCACATACCTTCAATGCTGTGCCCTACTGTAGAGTCCCTTCGTTCTTATGAAGATGGATTTTTGGGGTTTTTTTAGGTCATCTATATTGGTGGGTCTGAGGAGGGGAAGCGTACCACTTCTAGACTGCCACCATGCTTACCTGGAAGTCATCAATCATTCTCTTGCTACTTTTCCCTACTCTTGCTATACCTCCCACCCCCCTCCTGTAGCCAATGAGCAACTCCATTGGTTTTTATATCTGTCATTAATCAAGACTACTGAAGGTATTTAAAATAAAGGTCAGACAAAAGGTTTTATTGGAAGGGGAGGGCAGATTCATTCTAAGGGGCAGTAATACTAACTCTAATTGGGGTCCTGAAACTACTGGTTTACAAGTCAGGGGACTGATAATACCTTACTGAGAAAGATACACTTTTATCCCACTCATTTGAATTGTGCAGATCACAACTTTAATATAAAATAAAGTCAAGAAAAAGGTTGGATAAATGAGCAAATAGCCAAAAAAATAAATAAAACTAAAAAACAACAACAACCTGACAAAAAAGTGCATGAGGATGACAAGGAAGTTTCAAGAACCAAATCTGGAAGAAAATGTCACGAAAGCATCTGCAAGAAAAGCCTCAAAAACAAAATTAATATTAGCCACAGGCCCTAAAAGAAAATCCTGAAGAACTAGAGGGAGAGGCTATTTTTAAAAGGAAAAAAAATATTCTGCAAATCAAATAAGAGAAGTAGAGGAAAAATTGGAGGGAAATGAGAGCCATGAAAGAAATTTAAGGAAAGAAAATCAACTTGCTAAAAGAAATACTACTTAAAAAATAACTGGTCTAGCCAATATAACAAAAATGGCAATTCTCTCAAAGGTAATATACTTATTCAATGCCACCCAATCAAATTACCAAAAAATTATTTTACTAAAATGGAAAAAAACAGTATTCATTTGGAAGAATAAAAGGTCAAGAATATCAAAGGAAATTTTTTTAAATGTAAAGGAAAATGGTCTAGTGGTACCAGATGTTAGAATGTATTATAAGGCAGTACTTAACAAAACTATCTGGTACTGGCTAAGAAATAGAAAGGCAGATCAATAGAACAGAGTGGACTTTCAATACATAGTAGCAAATTATTACAATAATCTTGTGTTTGACAAATGGAGAAATTTAAGCATTTGGGATAAGAACTCACTTTTTGATTAATAAAGGGGTTGAAAGGGAAAAAATCTGGCAGAAACTACAAAAGACTAAGATGCAACACAATTTACCAAACTAAGGTCAAAATTGATATATGTCCTAGAAATAATAAGCAGATATCATAAGCAAATTGGAAGAACATGGAATATATTACTATCATATTCATGAATAGAAGTTTTATGAATTTATTTTTGGGATTTTTATGAATAAAAAAGTAGTAGCATAATGAAATTAAAAAGGATCATTTTTTATTACATAAAATTAAGATAGGTTTGTACAAATAAAATCAATGAATCCAAGATTAGAAGGAACACAGAAAAACTAGGTGAAAGTGATATGCAGATTCTTAGATAAAATTATTATATAGAATATAGAAATGATCAATTTTATAAAACTATGAGTCATTTTTCAATTGATAAATTGTCAAAGGACAATGTAAAATTTAAATTAATATCCAAAAAATCCAAGTATCATATTTTATAAGATTTATTAGTAATCCCTTGAGGTAGGATAAATAAAAACAAAAGTAAAAAAAGCCTGAGTAAAAACACATGGGTAAAAATCTCCTGTTTGGCTTTCACCCAACCTCTAAAACCCTCCTGGGAGCAGAGTGAGAGAGGGAGGAGCTACATCAAAATATATCTTCCTTATGTTAGCTCATAGCTAAACACATAAATAGGATACTAGAAAAGAGGTTACTGGGGAAGAAATCCTAACTAAACAATATTAACACATAGTTTCTGAATAAGAACATCAATACCACAAGTAATTATAGGAAAAAATGCTCTATTTGTATAAAAGGTGTTTTCTAATTATATTCCTATAGTTGCAGAGTTTGTTTTGACCAAGTATACATCTAAGAATTTTATTTTAAATGGGTTATCTCTTACTCTTTCTTCTTGAAGGACTTTATTAGTATTATATGGAAATGCAGATGAATTATATGATCACAAGAAAAGGAAAAGAAATTATATTGTCAGAAATATTTGTATCAACTCTTTGTGGTGGCAAAGATCTGGAAACTGTGGGAATGCCCATCACTTGGGGAATGGCTATATATTGCCGTGGCATATATTTGTAATGGAATACTACTGTTCTTCAAGAAATAATTGGCAGTTTGATTTTAGAAAAAACATGAAAAGACTTGCATTAAATAAATAATGAAAATCAAAACAAGTTGGACTAAGAATGTTGTATACAGCAACAGCAATGTTTTTTGAAGAATAAATACAAATATTTATAGAGAAATGTGTATTTGTCTAATGGTAGAATTCTCTATTATAGGTGAGAAAAGGGAGACAACCTAGAACATAAAATGTAACAAATAATAATTCTGACATACTTTTGAAAGAAAAGAAAATAACTCTTTAAAAAGGAGGTTTGACCTAGTTGAAAAATAAATATAAAATTTCATTTTGGAAAATAATTCCTTAAAAATTATAACTAGTAAATTGAAAGCTAATTGATTCATAAGAGGTTAAGAAAAAGTCAAAAGAATGAAAAAAGAATAAAATGTCAAATATATGATCAGAAGATCAACTGTCATGGTAAATAGATCAAAAAGATTATATAGGAATTATGGATTACTATTGAGCTATGATCAGAAAATATGGCTTAGATATCTTTTTTTTTAAATATAAGGGGAAATTGAGAAGATATAATAGAACCAGGAAGCAAGGTAGAAATTGAAAGAACCTATCAATCACCTCCTGAAAAAAGATCCCCAAAAGAAAACTCTCAGGGCTATCCTAGCCAAATTCCAGAGATCCCAGGCCAATGTA
This sequence comes from Monodelphis domestica, assembly GCF_027887165.1. Taxonomy (NCBI): domain Eukaryota; kingdom Metazoa; phylum Chordata; class Mammalia; order Didelphimorphia; family Didelphidae; genus Monodelphis; species Monodelphis domestica. Next base: position 213,354,162 of record NC_077233.1, on the reverse strand, counting down.
AACCTCAAATTTCCTTAGACTTATAAATGTTGGAAATTTCACCATTGGGATATTTCATACTTGGAAAATTTCTTACTGATAGTCTATTGGAATGGGAACCCCATTGGCATGGGAGGTTCCTTCTCTTCCCTTCTTAAGATTACTTTAGGACAGAAACCCTTTGCTGAACAATGGAAAGGACTTTGACCTATGCTTAAGCATAGAACAGGAATTTCTTTGAGTCTTGATTGATTTTAGAATTGATACAATGGAGATACTTGGAATAAATCTCCACCCTATTCAGTCCTAATAGGATTGAGTAAGGGCTGCAGCCTAGATCAAAATTTAATTATTCCAATCTCTACCCTACTCAGGTTAACAGGATTTAGAAAGGGCTGTAGCAAAGGAGTAAAGATTTAATCATTTGAAAATATGACCTTCAACAGACATGTGCAAAAGCCAGAAACCTCTGGGCGGTCCTGGGTTAAGCTAGAGCCTTCATTGGCACAGGGAAATTGATGAACAGTGATTGGTAGATGGGAGAACTGAGAGGGAGGTTGAGAGTTGGTCGGTGTGGTTCGTGTGGGCTCTGAGAAGGCTTGCTCTGAAGGAAGCTGAAGGTGGGGGCCTCTGAGACTGTTTCTCCATTTTGGACACGTGAGTAATAGGGACTGATCTCTTTTCTTTGCCCCAGCTATCTAAGGGCTTGGGCCTTTTGGCCCAGCCTAAACAGAAGGGGTATTTAAGCCCTATTCCCTTCTCTCCCTTTTTCTCTCTCTCTATCTCTAATTCCTTTCTTACTCCTATTGTAATTAAACTCCAAAAAAGGCTGACGGCTGACTTGAGTTTTTCATTTAGGAATTACATAGCTGATTCCTTGGCGACCTTAAATTAATATATATCAGTCTTTTAAAGTGATTCCCTTGTTACACCAAGGAAAAAGAATGCAAGCACCCAGAAAAAAAATTCAAATATTGTGGAACCATAGTCAGGAATGGAGTCCTTAAAATAAAATATTCTAGGAATTAAAGGAGGTAGGATTACAAAACTGAATATAATCCTACAGAAAGAAAAATGAAATAGAGGAAAGCCAGGAATTCCTGATGAAAAGAGTATATTCAAACTTTGGACTTACTAAAAACATAAAAAAAAGAATGAGAAATCACGAGGAATTTTAAAGTTAATTCAATTAAAATTTTTATTTAGCTATCATTACATTCAATATCCAATAATTGTCATTTACCTCCCATTTCCCTGTTTGAGACGACATTCCAGTGACCTCAGATATTTCTCTGTTTTGACAGTATCTAACTTAAAAGCAACCTTGGGTAAAATGGAGGCCAGACAGGTTCTTAAGGAGAGTAGTTTTTACTACACAAACTTAGGCATAAATGCTTTTCTTTACAGTTTTTGTCACCTTAAATAAAGTCTTTTTTGTTGTTAACAGACTGTTTGCATAAATATCTGAGTGAGGAAAAGTTCAGAATCCTTTTAAAACTTTTACAGAGAAGAAAAGAGACAAACATTGAAATTTGGGGGGTAAAAGCTTCAGTGGGACATGACCAAAAGAGTGTTCCTTGTGAAGAGCCCCTGAGACTGAACCTAGTCCTTGACAGCCCAAAGCTTTTGTCAGGGTTAATATTCAAATGTTTATGAAAGGAATAGAAAAATAAAAAAGAAATAACTGAACTATAGTCCACTTAACCAAGATATCTGTGGTTAACCCAGATTTCTGGATCAATATTCTGATCAGTTAACTAAAAAGAAATAATTAAGATAAAAAACCCAACACATTGACCATCCAACCAAATGATATTAATAGGATTCTAAGGTACACTAGATATAAAAAAGGAATTTCCAGACCTGTCTTTAAGTGATTTGTAGCAGCAGAAGTCTTTAATGCAAAATATTAAAATAAGAAATATGCCACTACACATTATTTTAACATTCAGTGTGAATATAATAGTCAAGAACTGTTTCAACAGCTGCTCAATTCATATTGTTCTCTGTTAATAAGTAAATTTAGTAATATCAAGTGGTACTAGCTTGTTGGGATTTATTTCTTTTGGAATATAATCAGCTAAATCAAGGTAGGTGACACAATACCACTAAGCATTTTACAATTGTCCTCAGAAACAGAGATCTCCAAAAGGCCATCTGCAATACCCATTAATCTCCTGAAGTTAAAAAAAACAAACAAACAACCTCATTTTAATTTCTTTGTTTGGTTCATAAGATGAATTAAGTTGCTTTTGAAGTCCAGGGATATTCTGTTCTTGGAATATAGTAGAGGAATGTGAGACATGATTGTAGATGGGGATAAGTAAAGTGAGATGGAAGATTTCTAGTGTTGATTCCCTTTCTTGTTTCTTAATACAGCTTGCAGGACAATAGGTACAGAAGGTGTAAGGAGTGGCTGATTGTTCAGCTTCAGAGGAATCTGCAATAATTAAGAACATTTATTTAGAGTTCGATAAATTATCAATGTCAAACAAGAGAGAAACAGAAGTGGTTATAAATGCTTATGATATCAGAGTATATGAAAGAAGATTATAAAAATGGAGATAAACCAGCTAGAATGTCATAACAGCAATGTTAGATTTATAAGATTGTAATAGAAAGTTGACATACAATTTTTTCACAGTCACAAAATGGATCATTATATATATATAATATATATAAATTATGTAATCATATTCTATTAGTGCCATTCTGCTCTAGGATAGAATCAAGAATTTTGGTGAAATTAAGTGATATTCTTAACTCCCAGACCTTTAACATTGCATATTTTTCTCTCATAAATGAGAAATTAAGAGGATCTACTACATTTTGGTCTTCAAAACTATATTGTTGACTATCAAGAGTAGTTTGTCATTTTTGCTATTATTGTTATTATAGTTAAATCAAATTAATTCTGAAGCCAGTACCCTCATTTTTCAGATATTGACCCTCTATGTATTTTTCATATTAATAATTATAGATTCAGGAGCAGCTGGGTGGCTCAGTGAATTGAGAGCCAGGCCTAGAACCAGGAGGTCTTAGGTTCAAATCTGGCCTCAGACACTTTGTAGGTGTGTGGCCCTGGGCAAGTCACTTAACCCCCATTGCCTAGCCCCTTCCTGCTCTTTGGCCTTGAAACAAAAATATAGTATTAATTCCAAGATGGAAGGGAAGGGTTTAAAAAAATTATAGTTTGACTGAATACCTTGCTTACAATAAATAGGCATATAATAATAAACAAATGTCATTAAATTAAACTTATTCATGTGGCATAAGATATTTTATTAAGATGAAATTTTTTAAAAAGCATTAAAACAAAACATGTGACTCCTTACTGGTGTCTCTTTACAAGGTATGAAGGAAAATTCCTGCAGGAGCCGGCTAACAGCAACTTTCATACCCATAAGTGCAAATCTCATCGCAATGCAGTTTCGAGGACCAGCACCAAAGGGCAGGTACACATAGGGGTTGATGCTCTCCTTGTTTTCCTTACTAAACCTATTTTTTTTTTCAAAATGGAAGGGGAAGCAAAGTTTAAAAATGAAGAACCAAGACTTGTCAGAAGAACAATGAAACAAATACATGAATAAATCAATCAACCAATAAACATGAGTTTAGTGTTTTCCATGCTCCAGGCATTATACTAAGTGTAGTGATATTTTAAAAAAGGGTGATAAACATTCCTTGTCCTCAAGGACATGGATCTTACAATATAAGGGAAGAAGGAATACATAGTAGAGAATATCTATAATGCAAGCTATGTATGGGATGAATAGGAAACAATTATCAGGAGAAAGGAACACATCTAAAAGGAATTGCAGAAGACTTCCTTTACAGGGTAGGATTTGATTTGGGACTAAAGTAAGCCAGAGAGGTCAGTAGTCTCCTCATTTGTAAGAAGAACTGGAGAATGGAATGGCAAACCACTCCAGTCTCCTAGTTGAAAAAACTTCAAATGAGCTCAGAAAGAGTCAGACACAACTAAACAAATAATTTTAAAAGATTCATAATTTTTTTATAATTGGAAGAAGATGCTAATGATGAAAATGATATTGATAATGAAAGGAGAAGGTGGAGGCATTAGTTATACTCTTTGTACCTTTCCATTGTATTGTTAACCTTCTAAGGATGTTAGCTAAATAGGACAGAAGAGATAAAGGATGTTAACAGAGAAGGAAAAATCAAGTAGTTTATTCAAAATAAAAGAAACATGGGCATATTTATAAGAAGCAAGGAATGAGTAAGTAAATAGAGAATGATTGGAAATAAGTGAAAGAATGAGGATAGAAGGCATAATCTACTGGAAGAGATGAGATGTAATGGGATCATTTGAACAAATAAACGGGCTTCCCTTTGGTAAAGAGGAAGGTTATTTGATTATTCTACATAAGCATAAAGGAGAGGCTAGTAGCAGATGTCATCTGAGTGGTGGGAGATGAGGAAGAGGGGCTCACTGTGAATGGCCTAACTTTTTCACTAAAAATACAAAGGAAAGTACTCAGTTGAGTGAATTGGGAGAGGGGAAGCAATGGGAGGTTTGAGAAGGGATGAAAATGTTTCAAAGAATCTTGTATAGAGTAGGATAGTGTGTGCATTTAGTCAAATAACTAAGAGGTATCAGAAGTGAGCTTTGATTTCAGGTCTGAGTGAAAAGACTGAGTGAAAAAAAAATCTTCTGTTTGATATTCCCTAAAACATTTAGTCACCATTGAGGCTTTAAAAAACCTACAAAGAAGTGATTCATGAAAATACACATGGTTACATTCATCACATCCTTTAGACTAGATAAATAAAAGAGGCAAAGATTATAACATTTAGAGCTGAAAGAACCTCATATGACATAAAACTAAACCACTCATTTTTTCAGCTTAGAAACTCTAACAACGATCAGGGTTCAAAACCCCTTCTGACACTTCTTAATTATATGGCTAAGTCCAAATCACTTATTCTACATATATGGTTTAGTTCCATATCAATGGAGATTTTGAACCCTAGACTTCAATCCCCAGAAGTCCTTGGTATTTCCCAGAATTCCGTATAATCTTTCCTGGGTCTCCAGGTTGGCGAGATCATGTTATTGGTATTTAACTGATAGTAACGCTTCCCTCCCCCTCTTCCTTTGCAATGATGCATCAAGTATAGTGGTAAGCTAAGTGCGGGGATTTTTATTATTAGAGATATAATTAAATTGTTACAGTTTCTTCATCCATAAAATATGGAAAATAATACCTAAAGGTGCTGTATCAAAGCTATTGAAAGAGCCATACTAGGTATTATGCGTGTTGTGAGATTTGAAGAGGCTCAGAGTCAGCAAGCTAAGCAAGAAACACAACCAAGATTGAAACCCTGATCTTGTCTCCCAGGTCAGTATTCTCTCTAAACCACTTCAACAGAAAATACTAAGCAGCTCTTCCTCTGTTTAAAAAAAAAAAAATGAGTGCCTTTCAGGACGAAACTCTTCTGGTTCTGGCCAGTATTCTGGGTCACGATGAAGGACATAGGGAGGAGTCATCACCACTGTTCCCTGAGGAATTGTCAAGCCATTGAGCTGCACAGTTTTCTTAGCAATCCTTTCAATCCTACCCGATATGGGATATAGCCTGAGATTTTCATTGATCACCATGTCTAGGTATTCCATCTGTACCAGGGCATCATAGGTGACAGCTTCCTGGGAAGAGAACAAAGACATTTATGCATACTAAGGGGATATATCACATCTAGCCTTCACATGCTTTATCTTTTACCAACTCCATTGTAGGCCTGGTCAACAAATGTTACAGTACTCTCTTTTAGAGGAAAAGAATAAAAATATTTTTTACTATTGAACCTATGGAATGTTGGAAGTCACTGCATTTGTCAATGTGCTAATGAAATGATTAAAAAATTGTTAAGTCTGGCAAAGTGAGATTTATATCTATATAAATCTTTTCCAGAAAATGAGCTTTTGACAAATTTCTTAAAACTTAGTAAAAAGAAATAATATTAAGATGGAACTTTTTCTTTTCTGATTCTTTCTGGTCTTCTCTTGGAACAAACAAGACAAACTATGAAATCTAGAGTAGAATGGCAGGCAAAATTTACCTGATTCAAGTTTCTTTTTGATTCACATGAAACTTGAGAAGAGCTCTTCTTACTCTTCAATAGTATTCAGTATCCATTTCTTAGCATCTCTGCCTATGCTTCTCTAAATGACTACCTTCTATCTGGACTCTAGATGTCCTCACACTCTTATTTCACCATAAATGTTGGGATATTATAAGACTATTTGATAGCAGCTTAACATTTTATATCTATAGGAAAAGACCCAAAGTGATGCATTGGCAATGATAGAATTTAGAAGAGATACATGGATGATGGGGCAGATTTCCCAGTGTTTCTCTAAAGATAATATAGGCAGTTATCTACTTGATGATCATATTCTACTATTCTGACATTTCTGTTTAGCTTAGAGAATATTATGATATTTGGGAGAAGCATACAGGGTGATCAATATTATCAGTCATCACTCATCTATAAGAAAGACAATTCTGGCAATCTGCAAAATAAAGAAAAAGAGTAACATACAAAAAAAAAGATCTTTCTCAAACAAAGATGAAACAGAATCTGTCTTCATTTTCTTGTGGGACTAGGTTTTTCTCAGGATAGTAAAGGCTGATGTTTGGTTTTGCCAAATGGGGACACTATAGGGACACTTTTTGGAATTTATCTACCTTCCATTCCACTGTAGCTTGACCATTCATCACTGTTTAAATTGACTATTTCAAAATCTTCTCAAGGTTATAGTCTAACCATAAGGAAATAACTGAGTATTCCTAAAGTCATGATTATCCAATTGGTTTAAAGTGATCTTAGAAAAAATAAAATAAATAAATAAATAAATAAATAATAAATTAAAATAAAATTAAAAAAAATAAAGTGATCTTAGTGTGTCAAAAAATGTTCTTTGGTATAGACAAAATCAAATTTCCATGAGACATTTTGTCTTCTGAAGGAGTTTATAACTCTTGTTATCAATCACATCAGAGAATGAATGAGACTCTGAGAAAAGGATAATAAAAAGCAAGTAGAGGAGTGGAGGGCAAGCAAGGGACAAGGAAAGATAATATGAAAGGAAGGAAGGGAAAATGTACTAGGTTATTAGTAGAGAGACCCAAAGCCATAAAAACAATAAGTACGAGAAGAGATGAGAAATGAGTGCTAAATGGTGGGAGGACTATGAAGTGGTTGTGTGAAGAGAGGACAAATGGGCTTTTGTAAGGAAAATATTGCAACACAAGATGGATCTGTAAGAAAAAGCAAGAGATTTGGAATTTTGTGAATTGCCAATCAACCAGATAGAGATGAGATTCCAATAGAATCTTGAAGAGGGTACAGTTGGGAAGCCCAGCAGCTTGACTTCACTTCTCCTTTCCTCTGACTATTGGAAGGGAGTGGAAAAACCAATTCCTCTCTTGGTTAATAATTATTTATCTGACTGAGTACTAATAAGATTTGGAGCTTAGCTCTGAAGAATTTCTGTCAGCTTTTGCTATCAATATCTCCCAAAAGAGAAAAAAAACCTTATTTCCTGAATTGAACACATTGTAAAAATCTTCAATCAATAGGAAATCATATGAAGTTAGGGAAAACTATTTTCCTCTTTCCCCATCCCTCTTCTTACTTCCTCTGTCTTAATAAAGAATAAAAGATCTAAATTGTGGGATTAGTTATTGGGGAAACCCTTCAAGCTTACTTTCTTGAAAAGAACCTTTAGATCAGTTGAGAAAGGGACAAGAAGTGGTGTGGGTTGGGGGAGAAGTATAAGATCCAGCCTCTCCTGTAGCTGGCTTCCTGGTGTCTCTGTCCTATTACCATAAATCTCCTAATATTACACTCTATTATACTTTTTCAGAATTTTGCCTAGTGCTCATGCTGGTTTCTGAAATATTTCATTCTCTATGAGTAGGACTTCATGTAAACCACTGGTGTCCCAACACATCTTTGCCTTCTCAAATCATAATCATGCCCCAATAATGGGCAAATACACAGTGATTCTGACAAAACTTCTCTTAGAAGATGAGGTAACTGGGTGACTAGGTACTAAGTTCTGTGCTGAGTGAAAATAGTTCTGTTCTCATCTTCTCACCTTGTTGGGCAAAACTGCATCTATCTCCTTCTGAAGTTTCTCCTGGATTTCAAGATTGGTAGCCAAATGATAAAAAAGGAAGGAAAGGACAGAGCTGGTGGATTCATAGCCAGCAAAAATAAAGACAATGGATTGAGCCAGAATTTCTTCATCACTCAGATCTGAAATAGAGGCAAGGGAGATATTTAAACCAAGTAAGTCATCATTCCTTTGTTATATCATTCAGTCAAACCCCCAAAACTTAGTAAAGTCTACTACCTGAATCTGCTCAATATATATAAAAGATCTTATATAATATAATGAAAATTCTCCCCCCAAATTTATCCCCACAAGGCAGGTGAAAAGGTTACACAACTGGGGTTGTTAGACTTCTTTTTGTTCTGTATCCATTCTTTCATATCTCCAGTATCTGTTCTTTCCATACACATGCCTTATCCTCAGTTCTTGTTACTGGGTATAATAAAATTGATAATTTATTTTGGGGAATTCTATCTTCTTTCTAACATGTCATAAGACAGACATATTAGAAGGTTATAGCAATAGTTCAGGGCAGAGGGGGGACCTAGGTGACTCAGGGCATTGGCAGCCAGGTATAGGCACAGAAGGTCCTGGTTTCAAATCTGGACTCAGACACTTCCTGGCTGTGTGACCTTGAGCAAGTCATTTAACCTCCAGTGCCTGGCCCTTACTGCTTTTCTGCCTTTGAATCAATACAGGAATGATTTTTTTTTTAAACCCTTACCTTCCATATTGAAATCAATACTGTGTATTAGGTCCAAGGCAGAAGAGTGGTAAGGGCTAGGCAATTGGGGGTTAAGTGACTTGCCCAGGGTCACACAGCTGGGAAGTTTCTGAGGCCAGATTTGAACCTAAGACCTCCTGTCTCTAGGCCTGGCTATCAATCCACTGACCTATCCATCTGCCCCCAGGAATGATTCAAAGGGAGAAGGAAGGGATTTTAAAAAAATAATTCATGGGAGACTGGATAAGTGATTATGATAGGGTGGTTGTTGATGGGAAAAAGAAGATATGGAGGAGAGATGTTTGAAGTAAGATCATAGACCTGGAGCTGGAAGGGAACTTGGGGAACTATACTTTCCAACACCTTGAATTTTCGTTTCATTAAACCAAGGTACAAAAAAGTCAAGTGACTTTCCCAAAGACTCATAGGTGTCAGAAGTTGGAATTAAACCAAAGTCCTCATACTAGAGACTCCATAATCTTCCCATTTGCCCCACTACATACAATATCTCATGAGTTTCATGAAGGGAAGGGGACATTGATTACATTTGCTAGTACCTGGTATTTATAATTAACCTATATCTATTCAGTGGACAATCATAACAAGCCTGTGAGATTGGTAGCGCAAGAATACTTCTCACCATTTTTTAGATAAGTCATTTGAGGCTCAGAGAAGTAAGGTCACTCTTTGAAATTTGCTAAGCTGAATGGATCAAGTAGAGATCAAGTAGAGACTAGGACACAGGCCGCTGACTCACAATTCCAGTTGTCCTTCCACTAAAATCTACTGCCTTCCTAAGGCTGATTTCTTGAAAGAATGCTTAGGTACAAAAGAAGAGACTAAATCATATCAATGGTTAAAATGAGAATGTGTTAATTAAAACATAATTTCAGAAGTTTACAGACAGTTTTTATATTGCAAGAGAAACTTGTATCTCAGTTCAACCTCTTTTTTTCTTTTCTAGATAAGCACAAAGGACAATGGTCTAGGCCAGTGATGGTGACCCTTTTAGAGACTGAGTGCCCAAAATGCAATCCTTATGACACATGTGAGGCTCCCCTGCCTTACCCTAGTAGACAGTGAAAGGTGGAAGTTTTTCCATTAGGCTGCTTGGCTGAAGTGTGGTGAAATGAGATGGTCTCAGGCTTAAATGGAGAAGGGAGAAATCTGCTCTGGCATGCATACCACAGGTTCACCAACACAGATAAAAACCATGGGATAAAGTAAAATAATAGGATTTAGAGCAAGAGGGATTTTAACAATCCTTTGGCCCAATACCCTGCTTTTTTTTTTCTAAGAAAGGGAAGTTCAGAAAATAAAGTGTTATATACAAGATCACACAAATTCTTAGGAGTATAGTTATGACAAGAGCACAGATTATCTTTCTTGAAAAAAACTATATTTTTCCCACTCCAACATGCCTAATTCCTGTCCTAGGTATAAGATAAAAAAGAGACTTTAGAGTCATCATCCAGATTTCAGACTAACTTGACCATCATTAATTCTAATATATTTTTGGAAATTATCTCCATCTAGATCATCCTTCAGATATCAAGCTATGTTTCTAAGATGCCAAAGTGATAGAGATAATTGGAATAAGATATGGGTTCAAATTCTACCTCAAAGATTTACTAGCTGTGATCTTCTGGAAGTTGCTTAGTTTAGCCTTAGTGTGCTCATCTCTAAACTAGAAATATTATGACAAGTTCACAGAATTGTTATGGAGACCAAATGAAGTATTATATATATAAAGAGCTCTGCCATTTTAAAACCTTATAACATCATTATTATCACTGTCATCTTTGTTGCTGTTATTGCCATTGTGTATGTCATCTAAGGAAATTAGAAATTTTCAAATATCACAAATTGTGGTTTCAAGATTGCAATTGGTGAGTACCCTTACTCCCAAATTACCTTTTTGGGAGTGTGACTCTGAATTTTTGGAAGTCTGGGAATCCATCATAAGTTGAAGGAAATCTACCCGATGCTGAAAAAATAATGCAAAACACTAATTCTGGTAAAATGCTTGAGAAAACAGCTTTTAGCTACAAACACAGAAAGGTAACATCCCTCTTAGAGAATAAACAACTCAGTGCTTGCTTCAGCAGTACATATACTAAAAAACAGAGTATATAACTGAAGATCTAAATGATCAGAAGTCACATTGTGGATTCAGCACAGTGACAGTGTTAAAAATTCCACGTAAAGGGATTTCCACCAAAAACTTCATAGACCCAAAGAGCCTGTACCTCAAATGAATAAAATAAGGGCTTAAAATCAGATTCTGGAATTTAAATGGCTCTATCCTAATCACCAGGAAAGAGTTATTAAAAGGAAGTAGATACTAAGGAATTTAAAAGAAAATATTAAGGACTTTAGGAAATTAATGGAAAGGACATAAAGATAATTCTTCAATGGTGTGAAATATGACTGATAAGGATCAATCTTACAATAATGTCATGGACTATTTTTCATTACTATAGTCAAGGAAATTATTCTCTCTGTGCCAAACCATGGACATGTTTCTTCAAAAGCAGCTGTATTAGTTGCTAGATCAGCAAAACTTGGTTTGCTTAAAGACTTTTTAGACAGCAAGGGCTGATAAGAAGTTAAACTGTTCTAGCACAGACTTCAAGAATTAAGTCAAAGGAATTCCACCAAAAAAAATTGTCCAAGTAGGAACTTTGATATAAAATTTAAATTATTTTAAATTTGGGCCCAGATCCCTGAAGCAATATTTTGAAAAAAAAAAGTTACTGGCACAGTTATGGTTTTTCCCTGTTCTCTGATAATCATTAGAATGTGTGTCAAGTCATGTTTTGGATAGTATATAAATATAGAAGGGTACTCTCTCTCTTCTCGGATTTCAGTTAAGTGAAATATACTAATTTGCAGTATATATTTGAGTATGTATCTTATCCCATCTTTGAGTCTGTAATTTAATTGAGAAATTAGATAGTCTTTTCTCTCTTTACGTGCCCCAGAAGCACAGATCCAAACTCTGAAAAAATTAAATAATGAAAATATATGATCCTTAATATTACAGAAAGTACACTAAAATATTTGAGAATCCAAATTGTACAAAAATTCTATTGAGCAAGTATGAATACCAAGGGAAGTAGACCACCAGTTTAGCTTGTTCTACAGAGTATAAGAAACTCAACCATTAACATTGTACACATATTCTTCTTCTAAACATTGGGGAGGTCTACTCACCTTCTCTGTAGATTTCTTTCGTTCTTCTTTTATTCTTAAAATAGATTTTCCTAGGAAATCTGTTGCATCTTTTGAAAATACAGTTATATCCAATTTCTTAAACAAAGGAATAAGGAATGGGAAAATTGCTAAAGAAAAAAACAGAAAAAAATTCTAATTAAATTGTAGGATTTTATGAGAGATGCAATAACCTTTATTTGTAGCATAGGTGAAGAGATGATAACAGAGACACAAATTATAATGTGGTTTAATTTCTTTTTTTAAAGGACTTCAATTTTCCATGAATTGGTGGGGGTCAATGAAAAGTTCAACAATAGCAGGAAATCTTCAGAATCAAGTATCTTGTGCCATCTCTGGTTGTCTAGAGTAATAGCTCAGCTAACTAGCAATTATTTCCCCTAAGGATTTAAGTCAGTTGCTTTCTGAAATCCCTCCTTCTCTAATAGATAGATAGTAGTTAAGGAAGTCAACTCCCAGAATTCTTGAAATTGTGTTCTAATCTCTATGTATCAGTTTCTTATTTCTGTTAAATAAAGGGATAATATTTGATGATGTTTATGTTTACATCCATCTGTGTAAACCTGTGATCCAATTTTTGAGTCATCTTCAGGAATTTCAGGGTATTTAATTTTTAATTATTAATCTCTATAAAGAACTAACTTACTTATTGAAAGAATGAGTGGGTCTAGAAAACTGAATCTAATTAACTTCCTGATTTCTCTGACAAAGGGATCATTCGGGTTATTCAAGGAATCAACATGTATTCCAAAGGAAGTACTGATGATTATATCCATGCTGTATGCCCCGAAGATTCTGAGGATAGAAGAAAAAAAGACATAACAGACATTTCATCTTTCATCTTCAAGCAAAGACATGGAGTACGACCCTAAGTTGGTAATGACAAACAGTAGATATTGATGTCACCAGATCATTTAAAACAATACTTTTGGGCCAAAAACTGAAATAGAAAACCACATATTAATATCATTAACATAATATTAACTTTTTTATTTAGTTGCATATTTCTCAGCTATGTTTTAATGCGATCTGACCTGAAGTTCAGGTTTCAACTATGCTCTATGCTCAAAGTCCACAGGGAAGTTTGAAAAAGAGGTGAAGGTGGTCAGTGGCATCAATTAATTATTTACATAAAAATCCAAAGGCATTTTGTGAGTTAATGCATGAGTGAATGAATGAATGAATGCATTATTGAGTAATCAAGGTACAAAAAGCATAACAATGCTGATCAAATGCATGCATACATACATACATAAATCAATACCTAAAAGATAAAATTTAGGGCATCAATGTCTTCTTGTAAATGGTCAACATGAGATGGCCTTTGGATTCTGAAATTAAAAAAAAACACTCAATGCCCCCAAGGAAGCTAGAACAAAACCAACCAAAACATCATTCCCAAACTATGTGGAATGTATTATAAATGTAAAAGAGACCATTAGTCATTTGAAGAATTTTTGTAACTTTTAAAGGATTAGTTGAATAATAATTTTGGAAACCAACCTGAAATGGGATCAGAATAAGAAAATTAAAAGAAAAACAAGCAAAACTAGTCATCACTTTCCTATACCTTCCTCAAGGATTTTAGCCACATATGCCTTGGTGATTAAAAAATCAGGACAATCACCCTAAAGTAGGTGTTTTAGTTTTAGAACAGGGTAGCAGGAGAAGGGTTTACAGCATTTACAAGTGGAAAACTTAAGGAGGTTTTCCAATGCTCCTCAGATGCCTATGGTTCTTATCCCCATACTTACTCTTTCATAGTTACAGGCTTGCTTTTCTCTGCTTCTTTCTTCATGTTCTTCACTAAGACATCTCCATATTGGTTTATGATGGGAAACATCTAAATGCCAAATCAAATGAGGTACATGTGGAAAACAGTGTTTAGGGATAAACCAGATTTCCTAAGCCAGAAGAAGCATGATGACATTTCATAAATTTGCTTTTCTCTTTTAAAATGTATAGAATGATAGACCTAAAGTAGGAACAGACTTTAAGAACCATATAGATGTTTCTTAATCAATAGTCAAATGATTCTTCTTAAAATGAAGTCAAATAGACTTCATTTTAAAGGTGAGAAACCCTAAGTGGCTAAGTGACTTGACAATTATTGATTTCAAAATTTTCATTTGAATGAAGATCAGGTTCTTTAACTCCAGAAATAAAGTTCTCTCCATTTTATTATTAAAAAATAAAAAGCAAAACATTCCCTTATACAACCCTCACATTTATTAATTAAATTTTATCTGGGGAAAAATCATTGGAAGTTTCTTACTTCCCTCTAGACTTAGTCTTTTAGAATGAACAATGTTCTCTGCTTTACCTCCTTAAGTTTTCCACTTGTAAATGCTGGAGACAACACTGTTCGGATCCTCTTCCATTCCTCATCTTCAGCAATTGAGATGGCCTTCTCCAAAATTCCTGACAGACCAAGCATCTAGGAGAAAAAAGTAAAAGGCAATACAACTCACACATTAAGTAGAACCAAAATTAAAAGTCCATTGCATTTGCCAGTATATTGACCTAATTTTTTAAAACCCTTTCCTTCTGCCTTGGAACTGATAAATGTCCACCTAGACTGTCTCTCACTGGTGAAGTGGTGGTGAAAATGGTGGTGATGGTGATAATGGTAGTATGGGACACCTTATTTCCTGTCTCTTTCTCATGGAAGCTGTTAATTTAGCGATTCTGCATTACCACATTACTGGTAATTGTTCAGTAATTGTTATGGATGGTAAGAGCCTCCTCCACAAGAGTTTTTAGCCCACCATCATGACTAGGAAGGCTTGGCCAAAAGGAAGAAAGGAGCCTTAGAGGTATTTCCAAGACTGTCTCCTTTGCCCATCTCTCTGTTGGAGGTAGTTGTTAACAATTATTGCCCATGGAGATGAGAAAGAGAGAGATCTCTTTCCCTTTAATATGGCCCTGGGAGAAAGATTAAAAGCAAGTGTAGTTGGTGGTTAGGAGGTATTGCCACTACCGAGTTTTTTGGACCCAAAAGATATTAGTGGGTTTTAAATGACCCAGAAAAAACTGCCTTCTATCTCCCCCTCAAGCTGAATGGCCTTTGCTTCCCTTTTCTTCTTTGATAGTATAGTTTAAAATAGATAGATAGTTGTAGATAGTTTAAAAATGATGTGATTCTAAACATGCTTAGAGAGCTTTCCACATAGCTGTCACTTTCCACATTATGCTTGCACTGTCACTTACCCGACGATTGGTAAAGACGGAATAGCACTCTTTTACCAGCACTGTTTTGATTGTCTCTGGGTCCATGATGGCCAACACAGGTTTTGTGCCATCAAAAAACCTACATCCCCAAATGGAACAAATTATATCAGTCAGCAAGTTAGACTGTTTGAAATAGAGTTGAGACTATATATTGACACTGATAAGCTCACTGTTCCTTTATGTTTTCTTTAAGATGTAGGACTGAACCAAGAATCCAAAATATAAATTATCAGTGAATATTCATGAAATCCTTAACTTAAATTAGAATCCTACTTCAGATACTTCCTAGCTCTTGACAAGTCAAGAACATCTCTCAAACTCAGTTCCTGAAAAATGAGGATAATAATGCCATCCACCTTAGAAGGTTGTTGTGAGAATAAAATAAGAGAATGTAAGTAAAAAGAGCTTTGAAAACTGAAAAAGTAGACTTTTCCTATTTTTATCTTTGCTGCTATTACTGTTAATATCAGAGAAATATAAAATAAAGTGTTGTGTGAGGTATGATGGTAAAAAGGAAGAGTCTTGACTATCTGGCAGTAATTTTTGAATTATACTTAGCATAGGGAAACAGTGGATACTTTTGTGAGGAAGAATAGACACAAGCAGGTTTATGCATAAGAAAGATCATTCTAGCAATAGTATGAAGAATGAACCAAATGCTATAAGAAAATAACAAAGATGGGGGCAGCTAGGTGCTTCCGTGGTTTGAGAGCCAAGACTAGACGTGGGAGGTCCTGGGTTCAAATGTGGCCTCAGACACTTCCTAGCTGTGTGATCCTGGGCAAGTCAATTGACCTCCATTGCTTGCCCTGACCACTCTTAGAACCAATACACAGTATTGATTCCAACATGGAAGGTAAGAGGTTTAAAAAAAAAAAAGGATTAAAAGGGGGAAGCTGGGTGGTTCAGTGGATTGAGATTCAAGGTAAGAGTTTTTCTTTTAAATAAATAAATAAAAATGAAAAATGAAAAGGATTGAAAAAAGAAAATAACAAAAGATCCACCCATAATGAAAAATACTATCTACCTCTAAAGAGAAAATTTGCTCTTTTTTTTTTGCAACATGCTAATGTGGAGCTGTTTTCTATAAATTATATTATATTGTATGCCTTCTCAATGGTTGGATTAGAGGTGACAGTATTTGGAACATAAATATTTTTAGAATACATGTTAAAAATAAATAGGTTTTTTAATTAAATATTTTAATGAACCAATAATAGTTCATATGAATAGTCATAACAGCTTTTACTAGTCTTGGTAGTAATGGCAGTAGGAATAGAAAAGAGACAAGAGATGTTGCTGAAATAAGAGATAGTAAAAGGAGTTGAATATAACCCTCAAAGATATGAAAATTGAAAACCATGGAAATTAGAGGTTTCATATTCACAGATGATTTACCAAATGACTGTAAACTCCTTGAAAACAGATTAAAATAAAAATGGAAATTGCTTAGCAAAATAATGAAAATACAAGAGATGTTCATTTGTGAATGTCTAAATCAATATTCAGCTGCAGGAACCCATTAGTATTTTAGTTCAACACCTCTACTGTAGCTGATTGTGCAAGAAATACATAACACGGGGGCAGCTGGGTAGCTCAGTGGATTGAGAGCCAGGCCTAGAGACGGGAGGTCCTAGGTTCAAATCTGGCCTCAGAAACTTTCCAGCTGTGTGACCCTGAGCAAGTCTTGACCCCCATTGCCTAGCCCTTACCACTCTTCTGCCTTGGAGCCAATACACAGTATTGATTCCAAGATGGAAGGTAAGGGTAAGAAAAGAAAAGAAAAGAAAAGAAAAGAAAAGAAAAGAAAAGAAAAGAAAAGAAAAGAAAAGAAAAGAAAAGAAAAGAAAAGAAAAGAAAAGAAAAGAAAAGAAAAGAAAAGAAAAGAAAAGAAATACATAACTCAAATGAAATAGAGCCAAGGGAATAATACCCAACCTTGGTCAGTTTGTGGTATGTTGAAGTTGACTAGCAGATGTAGGAGGAAATATCCTGAAGAAAGTAGGAAATGCAGGTTTGCTGTGCAGAAGAGGGACCAAGTCTGGAAAGATATTTAGGAGTGATTTGGGAAAGGAAAAGTAGTATAACTTGGAGAAGGGAACAAGTGCCAAGAGGAAGAGTACAGATACAAAAAGAAGAAAATAAAGAGAAATACAAGCACACTTCCCTTGACCTTGCCGCTTACTGAAACTATGATACTCAAATGCTCTTCCCTTTCTCAGCAAAATTTCTATAAAGTTGCTGATATTTATTTCCTCCCTTTCCTCCCTTTCTACTCATTGTTGAACCTTTGGTAATTTGGCTTCTGACATCATAACCATCAAAACCTCTTTCTACATAAGCTACTAATGCTTACTTAACTGTTGAATAGGTTATCTTTTTCTTTTTCATCATTCTATGTGACTTTTCTGTAAGAATAACTTTATAAGATAAACTGTCCTAGATATACTCTCATTCCTTAGATTACATAATATTGCTCTTTTGGTTCTCCTACCTTTCTGACCACTGTTTTTTGATCTAGATCATCCTAAACTTCCCACCTCCTAAACATGGGTATTCTCAAGAATTTCTGGGTCTATCCATATAAATCTATTCTCTTAGTGATCTCATTAACTCACATTCAGACAAACCCCACATTTGTTCAGACAACTTCTTAAATTACATAATATGTCCTAATCTCTATCATGAACTTTCATTTTCATTCATCATCTTCCAGCTAGATATCTCCATCTAAATGTTTTAAAAGCATTTAAAATTCAATAACTCCAAAACAGAATTCATTAACTTTCCAACATGAACTCATTTCTCCTCCAAATATCTCTGTTTCTATTTATCACATCAAAATCCTTGTAGACATGCATTTGCAAACATGTCATTCTTCATTCTTTTCTCTCCCTTTGCATCACTCAACCAGTTGCCAAGTTTAAATGATTTTAAATAAATATAATATATAATATATAATAGTATATAATATAATAGTATATAGTATAGAATCTATAGAATCTCTTTCTTTCCATTCAAACAACCATTCTCCTATTTAAATCACTCTCAACTAAAATATCCCAAAAGCCTACTGATTTTTTTCCTTTTCAGTCTCTCCACTATATTCCACTGTCCACAGAGATAGAAAGTCTCTTACCAAAACATAAGAAAGACTGTCTACTACTCTATTAAAATATTCAGTTTCCACATTATCTGTAGGAACTGGTCTGGAATTTATAGTCTTCCACAATAAGAAGATCGCACTCCATTTTTATTACATAGACTATGCTTCATGTTTTTATCAGTTTGATACTACTAGCAGTTTCCCCCATTCAATATACCACCTCCTATACTCATGATTATGTTTAAATTGGCATCAGCTCCTGGAGTATATACCTTCTCTAACCCCACTGAATATAAGCTCTATTTTCCTTCAGGAGCAAGCCTGGGTATCACATCTAATGGAAAAATAATTATGATCAACCAAATAATAGTATTTTCTTCAACCTCTGTTTATCCTCTATTTAACTTTTCTCTGTGCACATTTTGTTCTCCTCTCCCCATCAGCAGAATGAGGAAAGTCACTGCAGGATACAGGGAAGCAACATTTAGAAAGGTAAAGAAAACTATGAGAGTTTGACTTCTCTGAAGCCAAGGATGGGGTGAGATCATTCAGTAGAAGGAGATGATCAGCAGATGGGTATAAGGAATTCAAGGAGGATTAAACACAGGACAATGTAGTAGATAATATTGAAGGTATTGAAGATTAGGGAAAGCATCTCAGGAGAGAATTGATGTTAAAATCCAATTTGCAAAGGATTGAAGACAAAAATTATGAATGAGGAGCAGAAAATATTTTCTAACAATTTGCCTATGAAAGAGAAGTAAAAAAAGCAGTGGTTGGACACTCTAGTCAGGTTGAAGGCCTGCATTTTGGATGTATGTAAACTGACCATATTTGAAAGGTACATGCAATTTCCCTTGCAATGGAAATTTATTGCTGGCAATTAGTAGACCTTAATACATGGCACTTGGCCAACTGGTTATTTGCTTGAAAATTGATAGAAAACAGCCAGTGGTAAAACAGAGAATACACCTGGAAGAGAGATAAAAGGATGGCCACTGAATAATGGGTCTGAAGTGTGTATAAAGGGTTTGGGATTAAGGTTGCAGGGAGAGGAATTAGGGATATTTCAACTTCTCTACTGGAGGCAAAGGGAAAGTAAAGGGCAATATGATAGAATATTTTGAACAAAGGAAGGGCAAGTTAAGGGTCCTAGTTAGTGTAAGACTACTTAGCTATGTTTGGGGGTTGTATCAGGTTACAGTTGGTACCCAGAGGAAAAGAAAAAAAATGTTGCTAATATTAAAGTGAGGCATGAGGCAAGGCATACTTAAGGGAAAGAACAAGAAATGTAATTAGCAGCAGCAAGGGCTACTAGATAAAATGATATATCATGGATGGGTAGGGGGCAAAATCAACCCAATTTTTCTATGAATGTTTTTTGCCCTATAACAGAAGTAGAGAAAACCATTGTTGGGATTCAGTATAGAAGGAGGGTTTACATGTTGGGAGGAATGTAGGAAAAGAGTTTGAGGCATACTAAAAGAATAAGGAGAAAAGCATTACAGTAGCAAACAATAGGATAAAGGCCAATAACTGAGGCAAATACAACCAAAAGGAGATAGCAGAAAGAAAATAGGAATACATCAAGGACCACCATATACAATAAGAGGGTTTGCTACCAGATTTAGTGTGAGTGGGACAGATGAAGGAGAATAAATTAGTGGTTAAATTCTGGAATTTCAATTTTATATTCAGGTATTTGTGAGATTATTACTTTAAAAAGGTGAACATGTTGGCTAGGGATGGGAGACGGAACTCTGTGAAACAATAGATTGAGAAGTTGCATGGTCAAATTTTAAACTAAAATACCCTTTTTATTTCAAGATCATGGGCTGAGAAAAAAAGATGACTAACCAGGTCTCAAAATCTTGAAAAAGTTGGGAAAGAAGGGCAGCTCAATAGATCAATGGATAGAGAGCCAGGCCTGGAGAGCAGAAGTCCTGCATTGGAATCTGCCCTAAAACATTTCTTACCTGCATGACTCTACACAGTGACTTAAACTCAATTGTGTAGCCCTTACTGTTCTTCTGCCTTGAAACCAACACTCATATCCATTCTTAGACAGAAGGTAAGGATCTTTTAAAAAGCTGGGAAAATATCTTGAATGTGAACAGATCACACTAACTATAATGGTGAGAGGTCAGGACAAAGAGGTTACAAGGATTTCAAAAGGAGAAAGTATAGGGGGATAGGGTAGGAAGAGTGATCTGGAAAACAGTGGTGATTAAAAAATATGACTTTCTCATCTTGTAGCCCCAAGAGTAGGGGGAGGAGAGAGGATAAGACAGAGAAAAAAGCATCATAAGAGATATGGTATTTTCAGGGGAGTTTCAAATTTCTATTAAAGCAAGGATGTAAATACCAAGCTGTTGGAAAGAGAAGTTGGTTACATAAGATGAGGGTTCTTCAGAGCACAGAGCAATACATAATGGAAAAATTGGGTTGGAGTGACCATGGGAAATAATTGGAATGATTAGAATAAATGGGAATATTCAGGGCTAAGCACTGCAGGTATGCACCTATGCTGGAGAGACTAGATGATGACAATTAAAAATAAAATATAAGAGGTGCCCGGAACCAGTCAATAGACAATCCCCATGAGAGTTTAACATAGAATTTAAAATTCTGAATCACGGTATTCCAAAACAACTGAGATATAACACAAAGAGAGAAGGCATGTTAAAAGATGATTGGAGAAGAAGTCTAATAGAGTAGTACAATGACTCCAACAAAGAACATCAGCAGTCATGAACCTTTCCTGACATGAGGTGATCCTTTACATATATGCCTTAGTCATATGTGCTCCCTATACATCCAACCTTTAAAATATGTGTTAAACCTACATGTGCACCATGGTATATTTGTTCAGGTATAATTCCAATGAAGGTATCTACTTTCCATGGAATCTGAGTGTGTTTGTGGTCTCTCAGTAGCTCAAAATTTATAGAAACCATGTTCTGGTGTTTATTAATTTTAATTATTATTTAGTTATATTTTCTGTTATGGAGTTTAGGTAGGATGGATAACTTGGAAAAGTGAATTTTTTTGTTTGGTAACCAAGAGCTATGATTTGGATAGGATTCTGTACCTCTTCCCAAATCCCTAGAATCTGGGTAGTTAATAGGAATGTCCAAAATGACATAGCAATCATTAGATACTACACCAATGTTTACCAGTTATAGTTAATGTGATATTATGTAATTTTTAGTTGCATATATAAACATGAATCACACAAAATTTCTAACATTCCTTAAAATAATACTGTTGTTTAATTCTTCATAGTCACTAAGAATAATATTTGTTAAATGTGAGTTATCATAAATGCATTGGGTCCAAATTTATGAATCAGAATTCAATAGGGTTCAGACAGTAAATTGAGGAAAGTGGAGAATAGTCTTTTGAAGAGAAATAATGGTTGCCCTCATCACCCAATGTGTTATTATCTCTTTAATCATCTTTTTTTCATTACTATTCTCGTTGAATTGTATAATAGACTGAAAGCTTCTTCAAGGCAGGGACTCTCCATTCTATTTTTATATTTATGTTGCATGCTAGATGCTTAATCCAGTTCTTTCTTTCTTCAAAATACATATTATCATATCACTGAACTAAAACAAGGAGTATATATAGAATATATGATTTGGTATAATATCATATTAGATGGATCTTTTAAGATGCTACAAGACTGACCTAGGATTCTGTGGCATTAAATAATTTTCTAATACATCTACTTTCACAAATGAATTTGAGCTAAGTATCAAGGAGGTCTTTGATAACTGTCCATTAAAATCAGAAAATTACTTAGAATACTCACCCCCAAGTTTTCCCATATTTTTTATAACATCCGTAGTCAAAACCCACAATACCCTGAAAAAAATTTTAAATCAGATATTTTAATGGATCCTTAGTAATTCATCATATCCTTTATTAGGAAATTAAATATGAATTAAATGTTGTTATACTACTGTTGTTATGCTCTCCATTTTGACTGGAGTGTATATTGCTCAGACCTATTTCTACTTATTGACATCTGACCCAAGATAAATGTGGTCAATCCTAAGAAGATTTTCCTGATCCCTCCAGCAGAAAGTGATTGCTCTAGGATAGCTAGCTCTCTTGACTGTAACCCTAATGCTTTTTTTATATGCTATGCCAGTTTAATGTAGGGATTATTTCATTCATTTAGCATTTAATAAAAACTTGAATGTTACATCAATATACTCCATGCTGTAATGATTTTACTATATTTTCATTTATATTACAATTACCTCAATATATGTCATTGTCTATACTGGATAATAAGGTCTTCAAGGTCATCTACCATGGATTTTTTTCTTTGTATTTCCCCTAGAGCATGTGTTCCTAACCTTTTGAGTGTAATGGGCCTTTTCAGGGTTGTGGAAAGCCTATGGACCCCTTCCCAAAATGACATTTTTAAATTTATAAAACAGCATTTAAAAGAAACAAATTTTATTAAAAGAGTTTTCAAAAATTTTGTATTTCTCATGTTGTTCTCATGTTGACTTAGTGCTTAGCATAATGTATCATTCACAATAGAAGCTTTACAAATGTTCATTGAATAATTATTGTTACTGTAATTATGAGATCCTTTTACAATCCCCTTTTATTTTGACAGTATCTTACAATTTCTGAATCTATTGCAATCCATTTTTATAGTTTTATGTGTCTCATTTGATTCTCACAATAACTTGATGAGGTAATTAGTAAACCAAAGCACAGAAGAGTTGATTGGTTGCCCTAGATCAGCCACTGACCCTCCAATCTATTTCTTTGATCTCTAGAGTTTTTATTAGTATATAACACATCTTCTAATATAAATCTCCATATTCTGTCTCTCCTATCTATGCATCAACATCTGGAAAGAAATCCTCCCATGTAGTCTGTTGAAATGCATAGTGCATAGATTACTGGTCTCAAAACCCAGGAGTCCTGGGCTCAAGTTCTGCCTCTGACATATGATGCTGTATGACCCTGGACAAGGCAATTAACTAGTAACTAGAGGTAACTCTGTGAAAATATTAGTTGTGGGAAAATTCAGGTGGTAATAACAGTTACCACATACTTGAATTCTTATGCCAGTGAAATCATAGGCTAGTTGCTGTCCCTAAAAAAAACAGAATTTCCTTAGAAACAGGATTCAAAAGGAAATTCCCTTTGCACCAATAACTAAATCTTCTAGAGAAAGTAACACTAACAGCCACTCAAACAGAATTTGGTGTAAAATATTCAGTTCCTTACACTTGTTACAAAAGCCTTTTTTGCTCAATAAAAAAAAAAGTGCATACTACTACACAGTCTACCCTATTAAACTGAAGAACAAGTCCATAGTAGCTTATCTTGGGGAAATCCAAAGTCTTATTAAGAATCAGAAATTTCTTATGACAAAATTACTGGTAATAGCACAAATTAAATAAATGGGAGAAACAGCTAAATAGATTGTGATATTTGAATGTAATTGATTTTATTGTTTTAGAAATGGCAAATATTGGAAATATATGGAGAAGAAAAGAAAAGAAGAAGAATACATACCATGATTACATTTAAAAAATAACAACCACAAACTCAGGAGAAAAAATATCCAAGTAAACAAATCCAAAGGGAATTCAAAAGAAGAGGAAGTTTATATTGGCATACAAATATATTTTATAAATTTCAAAACAAAATATAAATAATGTAGAGTCTGTGGGATTGCACATAACTTTTTATGCATTTAGTTAATTATTTTTTATTGATGATGGTAGTGAAGTGTTTAATAAAAAAGAAAAGAAAAGAATCCACAGTTTCTAGACTGAGAGTCAAAATGTTTCATTTTACAGATGAGGAAACTGAAGCCTTGAGAAAATATTGATTTGCCAAAGTTCATACTTAATAAGTAAAATACCAGAAGTGGTATTTATATCCCAGTCTCTTAAGGGTAGAGCATATGCTCTTTCTACCATCCAGAAAGAGGAAAGGAGAACTCATAGATACTCACTTTGCGATAGTAAAGAATAGTGCCAATGAAAGGAAAAGGTGTCGGTCCTGGAATTCCTATGTTCTTAAATAACTTGTGTGTCCTGGTCCCATATCTGTAAAGTAAAGTAAAAATACAACGGTATTAAAGTCAAGGCAAAGACAAAACACATAAATGGCATGGTCCATCTATCAATAATCAGAATGGGTTGAAGTATAAGGTTCCTTGAGGCAAGGTTTTGGCTAATCAGCCAGTTCAAATGCCCACCTTAACCCCACCAAACTCACTGCAAGCCAAAGACAGTGGGATCCTCCACATCCATGCTTAATATCCCCTGTCTATAGGAATTAGGTAATGACAGGAAGTCAGTGGGCTCCCAGGAAATGTCATTCATTTTTAGGGTAATAGATTTTTAAATATACAATCCCCCCACCCCCTGGAGATCTGTGGAAGACTAGTCTCTCTAATGGATCTTGTAAATATAACCAACTTTGAAATTACAATAATTTGGGGATAAAAGGAAATGAGAACAAAGACAGTGATTGCTAGGCACAATGACAAAAAGCCAGTTAGGGAGCAATCCCCTTTGGTACAAGAGTATATATACAAAACAAATACATTCAACCCCACACAGTTCAAACCACCACATCCAAGGTGCAGTGTGTGGTCTGTCGAGTCATCTTCATGGTGCCTTTTCCAAACAGTTCACTTTCTGGATTTGGTGAGGTAGCATATTTCTTAACTTAAAATTACCCTCAAAAAGAATTTAAACTTTGCATTTTAGAATAATAATACATTCTCCCCTGAAGAGGATGTTGAAAAACATAAGGATCACTAAGGAAAACATGACTGAGCTATGAGGTATATGAATGAATTATCAAAAGAAACAAAAAACATAAAAAATCCAAATAAAAGAGAAAAGATAACTTCTGGATGAAACATAGACTATCAAAGTCTAATGTGAAAAAATTCTCAGTAAAGGAAAGTAAACCTATAACAGGTCCTTGAATCAGGGCCCAATTAAAGTAATTTCTCTCCTACATGTCTGTAGGACAAATGCAGTAATATTTCACTTACTCATTTGCAGCCAAGACTACAGGAAGTTGCCATACTATAAGAGAGAAAAAAGACTAGATTTTTGTGTGATAGGGAAGTGTCATTCCCTCGTCTGATTTTGCCTTCACTCTCAGGGATGGTGGGAGCCATCATGATAGTCAAACTTTGGTATTTGTCTGTGAGTATTTCACAAAGAATATCGATACAAGGTGGCCCGTATGTTAACATATGTCAAGTGTCACAACCTCGAGTCTCACACTAGGTACAAGACCTTTCCTTTTGGCTTAGAAGTTCATCAATCCTACCGGATTGGTTTGGTGCTTTTTGACCTTGTGCTCCTTGAGACTGTGCAGATAGCTTTGGGCTTTTTTGGCACTGTATAATGGCTCTTTTCTTCCCTTCTCCTGGAATCAGACACAATCATTAATCACAGTCCCATAACATTTATCAATAAATGGCAGGTTTCCATAGTCTAAACCTTTAGGGTATATGTCAATATTATTGCAAATATATATATATATGTGTGTGTGTGTGTGTGTGTGTGTGTGTGTGTGTGTGTGTGTGTGTGTTAATATATATTCCTATAGAATAAAAAAGTTAAAGAAAATCTTCTCAATACTGGTGACATGTGTTTCAAATACAAAAAGGAGAGAAAAAACTGAAATAGCATATTGCACATGCAAGGAAAAACAATAATAAAACAGTTTTAAAAATCAAAGATATATAGCTTACAATCATTGACACACTGTATAGGCTAAAGTAAGGTAGAATACAAAGGTTCTCACCCCAAAATGAGATCCATTTACTTTTGAACTTGGCCATGAATCACAGTGTGGGTATATTATAATTTTTGGAATAAAACAGTAATACAGTAGATAATACACATTCAAAGAAGTACCAAAGTCCTCAAAATTCAGAACAGCCCAGTTAATTACAATAGCAAACACACTATCATATTTCATATAATTTGCTGTATGACAAAAAAAACCTATGAACTGATGGATATTTGTCACAATTTTTTAGATATAAAAATCTTTCAACCTTGACAAATATATTTTTAAACAAAGTAAAATTTATTTGGGTCTAGAACATCACCAAGAAATCTAGATTGTCCTAATGGAAGTAAATTAAACTGAAGAGTTTTGCAGGAGCTCTTTTTAGCTTCCTGCTTCAGAGAAAATTATTGGTAGGAACATTTCTTTGTTTCTCTACCTTTAATACAACATTCTTTATAATATAAACATTTTAAAAATCATCCATTCAGAAACCACTAGTTAATTAAAATTACTTCTGAATTACCTTAGAATTACCATTTGAATTATAGCTCATTAAATTCTCCAAAGGTTGTTAGCCAGGTTGAGTCCGTCCATGATCTATGTGACAATTAACAAATGTAAGATGTAATAAAAAAAAAGCTCTTTATGGGCTTTTACAATATTTTACAATGTTTTGTTCAGTAGCCATAGGGGAAAGGTAAAAATATATCTAATAGTTAAGACATAGTAGATTAAAATGATTCAGTGTAACAGAATAGTATTGAATACCATATGAACTTAAAACAACAAAATTAAATCTTAAAGAAAAACAATCAGCAAAATACAATAAAATACAGAGACTTTCATAAAACAATGAAGTTTCTGAAAAGTCTTAAAATTTTCACCTCCTGTCTCTTTAAAGTTCCTTTATCTGTTCAGATTCTTTTTGTCAGAGCTCCTGGATCTCCCATTGTGAAAGAGAACTCCTTGCTGAGTATAGTGTGAAAGAATCTGAAATTCGATGAATCTTAGAATCTGGGTAAGCCCAAATGACAAAGGGTTGTAGGGAGATAAATTTCTCCCCTGAATCTCAGGCAAGACAAGTAAAAGGATCAGTGCACTCATGAATGGTAGAAGCTGTTTGAAATATGAAACAGACTGTTTTTTCAAAGAGTGTGTCATGCTTGTAATATACTTCCTGTTTGGAAGTAGTCCATTGATTCATAAATGGTCTGACATTGATCTGTTGTCAAAGTCAATATTTTATGTGACAGATCTGATTTTTTTTCAATTTAGGGGCTTAGTTTTAATATTTCTTCTTGCCTCATAGAACCATTATATTTTGCTTGGTTCACTCTAATTTTCAAGGAGGCACTTACTTGGGTAAGATTTTTATGAACAACCATTAATTTTCTTTCCAAGTCTCTCTACCACAGATCATTCTTTTCCAATTCTTTCCTTTCACTCTCAATTCATTTATAAGCTTTGAATTAAATTGTTTAGCTCTTCTATTGCTTCTTCTAATTGATTTTGTGGTCCAGCTTTGACTTTCTTAGAGGCATTGTTTATGTATTTTTGAGTTATTCTCTTATTAATGATATATGACTTTTCTATCTTTCATCTCCTAATAACTTTTATCTTTTTGTGTGATTATTTTTTTCTAGGTAACCTGGCATAGCAGACATACTTTAAAGACTTCCGGATTTGAGTCTGTGATGACAACTCCTCCGGAGTTTCCCATACTCCTTTCTTGGGCATGGTACTAAGTCCACAGAATGCTTATTTAGAGATTTGAGACATGGTGCCCAGATTGTTGCAAGTTCAGTTATTAACATGGACTAGAGTTGAGTGAAAGATCATCAGTATGTTTCCAGTGCTACAGCCCTACTTCAAAGTTTGGAGTGCTTTTTTCAGGCTCCCTCTCCAATCTCTGCCCTGGATTGCTGCTTAGGTTTATGATTTATTCAAGGTTAGCCTAACTTGACTGGCAATTTGGCTCAGATCTCATTACTTAGCCAAAATTCCTTTCTTCAGTGCAATAATGATCTCTCTTTTTTAAAAATATTACCTTCTATCTTAGAATAAATACTATGTATTGGTTCCAAGGCAGAAGAGAGGTAAGAGCTAGGCAATGGGGGTTAAGTGACTTGCCCAGGGTCACATAGGTAGAAAGTGTCTGAGGCTAGATTTGAACACAGGACCTCCCATCTCAAGGCATGACTCTCTAATGAGATACCTAGCTGCCCTCTATAATGATCTCTTAATCTTAAGATTTGGTGGCTTTTTTCTCAATTCCCAGATTTCTTTACTTATCTATAGCAATTGCCATTATTGGCCATATCTTCCTCTTGGCTTCTATATCTTCCCTATATCTGCCATGTTCACAAGAATATTCATGCATAATTTGTTAAGCCACACATAAAAGATTTGTGATTTTGCTGGGATAAGGGGAAATAGAAGGCATCTTTCATGATATCTGTACAACACTTCTTCAGTGGTAGATGGACTGGTGGAGAAAATATTGAGCCTAGTCAGGAAATCCTAATTCAAATAAAGCTTCACATATAGTATCTAAGTATATGATCCTGAGTAAGTGACTTAACCTCTGTTTGCCTCAATTTCCTCAGTTGTGAAATGGGACTAATAATGATATCTACCTCTCAGGATTATTGTAAGGATCAAATGAGTATATTGTTAATGTATGTACTACAGTACAAGGAATATAATACCTGCTTGATAAATTATTTTTTACTTCCATATTTACTCTCTACTGTCCTTCTTTCCTTACTTCCTAAATTCTTTCCTTACTAACACCCTTTTTTCAATCCTTCATGCTATGTTACAGCCTACTCAGGTTCATTCTGTATCTACCCAGTATGCTTTGGGAGACCCACACTTTTAATTCCTCAAAGACTTTTGCACTGAATGAGGTGACAGGCTTACCAAAGGTGTTTAACACTGATGGGGAAGATCTTTAGAACAGAGTCCAAAACAAGATGATAAATGATGCTTGCCTCATATGTTTCCACTTATTGATACCTCTGAATTCATTGCCCTAGATAAGAATCCCATTTCAGAAACTCATAATTATTCCCACAATGGTCATATACAATTTTGGTGGATTTGTGAGGATTTAAGCACTCTAGTAGGTCACTGTTGGAACTTCAGAGTCAAGAAAATATTTTGGAGATGTATGTGGCAATACACTATTAGACCCATGAAATTGAATATATCTATTAATCAATCATTCCTCTACCATGACTCAATCACAGAATAAGCATGCACTTTTAAAAATTATTTGTGGGAGCAGCTGGGTAGCTTGGTAGATTGAGAGGCAGGCCCAGAGATGGGAGGTTCTGGGTTCAAATTTGGCCTCAGATACTTCCGAACTGTGTGACCCTGGGCAAGTCACTTAACCCCCACTGCCTAGCCCCTACCACTCTTCTGCCTCAGAACCAATACTTAGTATTGATTCTAGGGTAGAAGGTAAGGATTTTAAAAAGTTATTTGTGCACATAAAATATATCTGTTTCTACTTTATTTTCAAAAGCAAAAAATTGGACTCAAATGTTTAAAAGTATCTAATTATAATGTTATTATAATCAAATACTATGGATCCCACAAAAAAGATTAATTATAGGAAATAAGAAAAGACTTTTTATGAAATGAGGTAGTGCAAAATCAACACAATCAGAATGGCTAAATATTACATTGTAACTAGAATAAATAATAAAAAATAAAGATTTAAGGAATACTGAGTCGGGTGTTTCAAATTTCATCTGTTGGGCTTTGACTTCACAAAGTGATTTCTAATAATTTTTAACAGAGTTGAAAGGCAACTAAGTAACATCATGCACAGAGCACTAGGCCTGGAGTCAAAAGAATTGGATTCAAATATAATCTCAGACACTTCTTAACTGCACTATCCTGTATGAGTCAAAACCCCAAATGTCTAGCAAATGTCTCGCACTTAATGCTCTTCTATCTTGCAACCAATATTGTTGATTCTAAGATAGAATGTAGGAATTTTTTTTATTGAAACTGACAAGATAATGTTTTTTAAAAAAACTGGTAGGATATTATCTTTATATTTAATATTATTATTGTAAGTATTAAAATAGGGGTTTTGAGAAAACAAGAGAGTAGCTTTTAATACTTTAAGTTTTAATGAGAATATAGTAGAGTTGTAAATTAATATTATCCCTTTAAGCCAGAAAAAAGAAAATTTCTGGCAGCTTTTAACAACAATTTATTTTACTACCTAAAAATGCCTTTATCTACCTAGAACTGCCTATACCTACCATTAGTAACTGCTATTAGAGAAAGTCCAGCTGATAACCCTTCAGCACAGCTCACTAGGCAGAATCAACTAATTCACACCACCAGCAACCAACCCCTAACCAACAGCTCACACCCAGAAGCCAACTTCCTCCCAACTACCAGCCTTAACTGTCAACAACTGACTCTCCTAACTGTCAGCAACTGACAGTTCTACCTCAGACACTTTCCAGCTGTGTGAACCTGGACAAGTCACTTAACCCCCATTGCCTAGCCCTTACCACTCTTCTGCCTTGGAGCCAATACACAGTATTGACTCCAAGATGGAAGGTAAGGATTAAAAAAAAAAACCACATATAATGTCGGGTTCCTTAAATATGATATCATATTATACTTTATGGTGTCATGATATAGTGTTATATCAAATTATAAATTTATTCTTAAGCAGGCTACTTCTCTTTCATTAACCTCAAATTCCTCACCTATCAAATGAGGGAAAAAAATGAAAAAGTTATGGTAGATAATCCTCAACATCTTTCTTAGGTCTCATATGCTATGCTCCTATAACCCATGTAGTGCCTTATTACTCACAACCAGCAGTGGCTCAAAACAGTACTCACTGGAAATTCTGACTTCCAATATAGAGCTTAAAATAAAAGAATCCTAATTCTAGACTTATTTTTAAAGCTAAAAAGATTTAATTTAGAGATAAGCAGAGAAAATACATTATGTTAAAACGTCCTATAGATAATGAATTAATATCACTATATGAACCAAATGATATAGCATTCAATTTTTTTTACATTTTCTTTTTTTGTTGTTTTGTTTTTGAAATTTTTATTTAGTCAATTTGGAACATTTTTCCTTGGTTGCAAGAATCATATTCTTTCCCTCCCCTCCACACACCCCTTCTCATAGAGGATGCACAATTCCATTGGATTTTACATGTGTCCTTGATCAAAACCTATTTCCATGTTGTTGAAGTTTGCACTAAGATGATCATTTAGAGTCCACATTCCCAGTCATATCCCCATCCACCCATGTAATCAAACAATAGTTTTTCTTCGGTGTTTCTACTCCCACAGTTCTTCCTCTGAATGTTGTGCTAGAGAAAGAACATTTTGCAACAAACTGAGTGGTGCATACATCTGAGTGAATGATTGACAGGAGCATGTGACTAAGGGTCATATGGGAGCCTAAGGCTGGAGATCTGGGATAAGATTCTATGCCCCAGTGGACTTCATCTTATCTCCTGGAAGGACCTGAGTTGGAGGCTTGGGAAAAGAGGTTTCTGGCTTTCTCCTGAGCCTAGCAGAAGTAAAGAAATCTTTTGAATCTGACTGCTGGCAGCTTTGAGTCAAGAAGATTGAAAATAGACTTCACCTCTGGACCTGTTTGGACACTAATCAAGTAAAGATCCAGATCCATTTGATTGGACTCCTTGTGTGAGATTTTACTATTGGGGAAAATTATTGCTTAGCTTAATAAGATTGTTTTAGATAATTTATAGACATTAGATTGTAAGATAACATGTATATTTTCTTCTTACCCCTGTTCCCTCCTCCCCTTCCCAACCAATAAATCTGAAATTTTTATATATTTCCTCTTATTCATTCCTCACCCAAAATTCCTATCATAACAATGTGGACAGTGTTCTTTCTTGTAAATCCCTCCAAGTTGTTCTGGATCATTGCATTGCCACTAATGGAGAACTCCATTACATTCCTTCTACCAGTGTATCAGTGTATCAGTCTCTGTATATAATGTATTAGGAAAACATTAGGGAAACCAATCCCCATTTTCCATTTCCCAATTTCCCTATAGAACCATTATTAAACTTTATAAACTGTAGTCAGATTTGTCCAACCTTTGATTTGTACATGAGGAGGTATCTGATAAAGTTCAACAGAGAGGCACCACGACCTCACTGAGGCAAAAGTCTCCACTGAGGCTTGTCTCCAAATCCTCTCTGTGCCAGAGAAACTGAGGTTTTCCTTGGGTTTATTTGATAGGGAAAACCTGTCATCAACTCTTCACCACCCCCTTTCCCTCAACAACAGACAACAGGGGAGGTGAGAGGAGAATCGGTGCCAGCTCATTCAGGCTCCAACTCTTTCTCTCATCTCAGATTCTTCTCCAGAAACACTTTGAGATCTCCACTGATATACCACCAAAATCAGTGGAAAGGACCTCTATTTTAACCTTAGAAACCACCATTATTACAAAAGGCAAGAAGAAAAACAGTCAGGTGATATGAACACAGATTTCCTCAAGGAGTTTGCTTTTAAGTCATTTCACCACTAATAGAAAAATTGTATCAAATATACTTTTTGAGTTTTTGTACAAAGAGTTTATGGCTTTTCTTTGGAATCTTTTCTCATACTTTATATCAATTCATTTAGACTTTTTGAAAGGTTATGATTTTCAGTTATGAAAATTTTAAATAACAAATATTCCCTTATATACATTGAAACTAAAAAAAAGAAACTTAAAACCAGTCATTGTAAAAAAATCTTATGATAGTCACAATGCAGATGTCACTATTCTGTGGCAAATTGTAAACATGAAAATAATAGCAGGTTCTCACTTACAGATACAGAATAGTCAGGAAAAGAATAATGAGTGTCCATGTTCCAGCACTCAAATTTGGAATGATATTCATTGTCACACGCTCCAGTCAGCTTTTTCTTTCTTTCTCTTTTCCAATTCACTGCTTATGTCTTAGTTCTTACTACCTAACTTCAACTCCTAGTATAATTTCCCTGACCAATTTTGAAAGGAATATGTAGGCTGAAAAAAAGAGGTAGAGGTACAGGGATAGCCAATGAAATTAGGATCCAGCAGGAAGTTTTGTGAATCCTTTACAAATCTCCATTCCTAAGGTCTCAGTTTTCCTTTATTGACCCAATGTGGGGATTACTTCATGGTATTTGGTGATGGTCAGTTAAGTTCAACAAGCAATCATTAACTTTAGACATTTTAAAAACATAATGAAACAAATATATTTAATCCTTATCAGAAATAATAGGAACAAATCGAGGACGGAGTTAAAGTTTTATGGAAGTCTAAAGTACAAAACAGTCAACAAGCATTTACTAAGGGACCATCTGTCTGGACAATATACTTAGTGTTTAGGATACAAAAACAAAAAAATTCTGCCTGTATGAGTATAGGAAAACCATGAGTCTTGGACCCATGAAAAAAAAGGTGAATTTGGAATCAGGAGGAATGAATCTGTTACCTTTGGATTCTATGATTGTGGACAATGTGCTTTACATTGCAGGACGTTGCATTTCTCATTAGTAAAATGAGAGACCCAGAGAGCTCAAAGGTCCCGTCAAGTTCTACCTGCTTCATATTTGAGCCTTAATTATCTAAGAAATGTAGAAAAAAAACACCAAAATCCATTCTTGTGAAATTCAAAATAATGAATCAATGCAAAGTGCTTTGAGAATCATTGAAAGGACTGAGAAATGTGCACTCTATGTTCTCTAATAAGTTCCACAATGCAAATATACCCCAGTTGCTGACCAGGGTTAGAGACATCATCCCAAGGAAAAACCTAGCTTCCAACTACTGATAGGAAAAAAAAATGTTCATCCTTTTCCCTAAATAACATAATCATATGATTTCAAAGTTGAAAAGGTCTTTAAAGGTACTCCTTCTACAACACATACAAGAACAAACATCTTATCTGCCATAGTCTCTTCAGCCTTTCTCTGAAGACCTCCCAAGAGGAGGAACCCACTACTTCCTGAGGCAACCCAATTTCTGACTAGTTCTAATCATCAGGAATATTCTCTTTCTATTAAACCATTTATCTTCTTGTAACTTCCATGTGTAACAATTAGTACCTACAAGAGTCTCGATTACAGGTACAAAAATCAGCTTATTGTTCAGGCTAGCAAAAACCAATAAATTAATTGGTCAGTAATCTCTCCGTGAACAAAAACAGAGGCCTACAACATACATTAAACACAATTTATTATTATTATTACTAATTAACTTAATTAATCAGCCCCCAACCTGAGTAGCTGAAGACATCTCCAATTGGTAAAGAGCTAATGAGAAAATGATTCAATATTCTCTCAATTCCTCCTCATTTCCTTAATTGATGATGGAAAATCACATGCACTGTTCCTATGATCAGATTTTATCTGAGTAATATTGTTTACACCCATGCCAGACAGAAGGATTCTGTCCTTCCAGTCACAGACACCCCTGGCCTACACTGGTTTTAATTAATATGCAAGATAAAACCCACAATCTCACTGTCCAACTTCACTAAAATAGAATATACTCTAGGATCTGAGATATAAAATGCATTCCTTGAATTTGTTAAGAAGAAAGGAACGAGGAAAGAAATTTGAAGTACAGATTTGAACCTCAACTTAAAGCTAGAAATTAGAAATAATACATATCAAAAAATAGATCCTTTCTCACACTTAATCCTAGTTCTATTCTCTTCTGCCATGGGATTTAATTTTAATATGACAACCCTTCAAAGCAAAAAACTGGGGAGGGGGGGAAGGGAGGATTGATAACAGAAGCCTCTGACAAAGGTTTAATTTCTCAAGTTTATAAGAACCTAAGTCAAATGTACAGGAAATCAAGTGATTCCCTATTTGACAAAGAGTCAAGGGACATGAATAGGAAGCTTTCAGATGAAGAAATAAAAATTATCAATAATCACATGGAAAAGTGTTAAAAGTCCCTCCCATTTAGAGAAATGCAAATCAGAACAACTCCAAAATACCACCTCATACATAGCAGATTAACCAATATGACAGTAAAGGATTAAAATAGATTTTGGAGGGTATGTGGCAAAATTGGAACACTAATGCATTGCTGGTGGTGTTGTGAATTGATCCAACCATAAAAGAAGGCAATTTGGAATTTGGAATTATGCCCAAAGAACTTTAAAATAATGCATGCCCTTTGATCTAGCAATACCACTACTGGTTTGTACCCAAAAGATATAATAAAAAAGGATTATACAAAAATATTCATAGCCACACTCTTTGTGGTGGCAAAAAACAAAAGGAAAATTAGGAATGTCCATTGATTGGGGAACGACTGAACAAATTGTGGTATTTGACAGTGATAGAATACTATTGAGGTATCAGTAATGATGAACTGCTGGATTTCTGTATAGTAGTCATCTCTTGGTGACCAAGAATGACGATTGTCTTTGTGCGTTTCGTCTTTGGTGTACCCTCATATGACTTTGAAGTCCAAAGGCTGAGGTGCACAGTTTGTGGCACATGGGGCATGGGACGTCAGTTGTTACGGGAGGTGAGGTTACGGCCTGGTGTCAGCCTTCACGCGCAGCGGCAAGACGTTGACGTTGCTCATCTTCAAAGGTGGTGGCGGCATGGTGAATGTGGGTTCGCCAGCTGCTTCTGTCAGAGGCAGCGAGTTCTAGTTGCTTTGGTGTAATGCCAGCCCATTTCAAGTTGGACTTTAGCTGATCCTTGAATTTTTTCTTTCATTGACCTAGCTTCCTGAGTCCAGCTGACAGTTCACCATAGAATATCTGTCTTGGTATTCACTGTGGGTCCATGTGGATGACGTGTCCAGACCATCATAGCTGGATTTTGAGGACCATGGCTTCAATACTGGTGGAGTTGGCTCTGTCGAGGACTTCCTGGTTGGTGATTCGGTCCTGCCATCGGATCCTCATGATTGATTGGAGAGAACGTTGATGGAATTGCTCTACCTGTTTCATGTGCTTCTGATACAGTATCCATGTCTCACAACTGTATAGGAGTGAGATGAGGACCAACTTTTGAGCTTCGTTGCAGGGCTTACACCAATGTGTTGGAGGACTTTGGAGTGCAGCCACCCGAGTGCCTAGTTGGCCTTTTGGATCCTGGCATTAATCTTGTGGTCTAGGGACCTGTCGTTGGCGATGGTGCTGCCCAGGTATTTGAAAGTGCTGACATTGGAAAGCTGCGTGCCATCGATTGTAATGCACAGCTGGTTAGTTGTCCTCCCTGGTACAGGTTGGAACAGCACCTCTGTTTTGCTGAGGCTGATAGTCAGGCCAAACAGTTTTGTTGCGGTGGAGAACCTGTCCACAATGGTTTGGAGATGATTTTCTCGGTGGGCCATGAGAGCACAGTCATCTGCGAAGAGAGTGTCCAGGATGAGTCTCTCTGTTGTCTTTGTTTTTGCAGTCAGGCGGCGAAGGTTGAATAGTGAGCCATCCAGACGGTATTTGATATAAAAGCCCAGGTTTAGATCCATCACAGCATGTCGTAATACTTGGGTGAAGTATAGGTTGAATAGTACTGGAGCGAGGACGCAACCTTGTTTCACACCATTGGAGATGTTGAAGCTATCAGAAGTCTCTCCACCAGATAGGACTTCCCCTGGCATGTCAACATGAAAGAGCTGGATCAGTTTGACGAATTTTGCTGGGCAACAGAGCAAAAAACCTCCATAAACTGATGCAGATTGGGTTCAAGATGGTACCTCAGAATTGTCTTAATTTGCATTTACTTATTTATTAATAACATAGAGCACTTTAAACATTACTAGGTGAGGAGGTGGTCCAACATTC
The DNA here is from genome assembly GCF_027887165.1 of Monodelphis domestica. Classification (NCBI taxonomy): domain Eukaryota; kingdom Metazoa; phylum Chordata; class Mammalia; order Didelphimorphia; family Didelphidae; genus Monodelphis; species Monodelphis domestica. The sequence goes on along the minus strand of NC_077233.1, from coordinate 213,317,114 downwards.
TCTCAGCCTGAAAATATAAATTGCTCTATTTTCCATGTTCCCAAAAGAAGTAAAAGAAAAGAGAAATTATTTAAAATGTACTCCAAGTCCCTCACTTCTTTCTCTGGATATAGGTTATTTTTTTGTCATGAGTCCTTTGGAACTGAGGTGAGGAATCATTATGTTGATTCAAGTTACTATTTTTCACAGTTAATTATCTTTTCTCTCATTCTATTACTGTGTAAATTGTTCTCCTAGTTCTGCTCATTTTGAATCAGTTCATATAAGCCTTTTCAGTTTATTTTTTCTGAAAATATTCCCTTCATTATTTTTAGTAGCATAATAGTATTCTATCATATTCACATATCTTAAATAATTTGGCCATTTCCTAATTGATGAATAATATCTGTTTCAAATTCTTTGCCCCCACAACAAGAGATGCTGAAGAGGAAGAGAGGAGAGTTTGAAAAGCAAAATGCCAGAAAGCAATTTCAAAAGTTATTTTTACTTATAATTGAAAAAAAACATTTAATAAAAAAGTATTTAAAAGATGCCACAAATATTTTTGCACATGTAATTTCTTATATTCTTTCTTTGATTTCTTTGCGTATACAGTTAATACTACTGAGTCAAAGGGAATGCACAGCTTAATGGTGCTAGAGGCATAATTCCAAGCTACTTTCCCTAATGGCTGAACTAGTTCATAGTTCTTTTAGCAGTTTATTAGTGTACTTATTTTCCTACATCCCCTCCAATATTTACTTCCTTTTTTGTCAATTCAGATCCAGTTGGTATGAGTTGGTAGGTACCTCAGAATTTATAGATTTTAATTTGTTAAATCTTTCTCTATTACTTTTTAAACCTAATATTCATTTTTTATTTTAAATTTTGAGTTCCAATTCTGTCCTTCCCCTCCACCCTACTTCCACCCTTTTGGTTGCATTTTCCTTAAAATTTTTACATCAAAATTCATTAGGGAATTTGGTTATTAGTTTTCTTTCCTTGTTTTGACTCTCCCTGGTAAAGATAATGACTATATTTGTGCCATAAATGGAATTTCATGATATCTCTTCTTTGCTATATTTTCAAAAGTGTTTGTAGTATGGGAAGTAATTTTTCTCCAAATAAATGAACAATGCAGATAAATAGGAGAAAGCAATACAATGGGAAAGAGAAGATATGTCTTCAAGAAAATTAGAAATATAAAGGAATAGTTCATGCAAAAATGTTCATTAAAAAGAATAGAATTACAGGGAGATAACAGAAGTAGAACAGATGACAAGAATATACAGAAATATATGAGAAAATATGTATATTAAAAGTATAAATATCACCGTTAACTATGATGGTTATTATTTATGTAGAGACAGACAGTTTAGAGGATTTAGTCAAGTGAGTTTTAGGAAGCCTCAACCCCTAATCTGTCTTGCTTCTAGAGTTGTCTCAAGTCAAAAAAAGTTTCATGTCAACATGGAGCAGAGTGATCTAACGGGAATGGCTAAAGACTATCAGAACCCACTATTGCCCTTGTTTAGAGGTTTCTGTGTTCCACTTTGACATCCAACATCTAGCAGGACCTTAAAAAACCAAAATCTGAAAGTCAACTGGTTTCTCTCTAAGGCATAAACTTTAAAGCAACATAATTCCTTATGAGAGGAAGAACAGAACTATATAATTCCACTATCTGCAAATTCAGGAGTTAGTGTCTGAGCATTCTGTTCTCTGCTGTTTCTTCCCCTACAAATGCTCCAAAGAAAAAGTGAATAGAATAGAGACTGGCCCTTGGCACATGGGTCTCTTCACCACCATAATTCCCTGAAGAAAGCACCAAGCTGGGAAAATACCCCAAATCTCTTATTAGTACAACAAAACTTCTCCTGCCCTGGATGATACTTATAGTTTCTCTTTCGCCACATTCTCCCTTATCAACCCCATTTTAGTCCATGGGATGCTAGATCTCACCAGGAAGGTAGTTGGCATCTGCAGAAGGCAAACTTGTAATCCCTGGCAAAACCAGAGCATACTGGGAGGTGTAGGGAATGTATATGGTCCAAAGGAAAGGATAGAAGGTATCATCCATTTCCTGCAGACCCCCAGGTCCATATCCTTTATCCTCTAATCCTTATTCCCCAAGTCCACCTCTAGGAACAGAAGGACAGAGAGGACAAAGGTCCAACTTTCCCTATCCTTTATCATTATTGATCCCCCTGAGACTTGTTGTTAATGAGTTAGCATGGTGAAAGTGAAGGTGAGGGTCAAGGACTGAGGGTCAAGCAGTGACTTGGGTCACTCTACTCATGAGACTCCCCCCTTCTCTGTCTCCTTTCTTTCTGTCGTGCTGTCAAGGATGAATCTTATTAGTAAAAACTTTTTCAAAACAATATGTTTAATAAAATTCATTTCAAATTCATCTAGATTTGTTGTATATTCCTCCCCCACCCCCCACTGGGAATTTATTTATGGCTTGTTCAAGTTTTCTGTTTTGTTATGAGACAACTTATATTTTTGTAAATTTTCTTCTATTTCATTTTCAGTTTTATTGTTGTAAACTTGGTTAAAATAGATCCTAATAGGTGGTTTTATTTTTTTTCTCCATTGCTTGTGCATTTACCATTTTCATATTGAGTCCTGGTAATTTGGTTTTCTCTTTTCTTTTTAAAATATAATAAATTATCTATAAAACTGATTTTTTGAAACAATTTATAGTTTTATTTATTAGTTCCACTTTTTAACTTTCAAATTTATTAATTTTTCTTTGATTTTCAGAATTTTTATTTGAGTTTAGTTTTCTTAATATTTTATAAATTTTTAGTAATTTTTTCTATTTCTCACATCATTGGATCCCAAATAATTCTATACCTATTACTATCCAAAAGTCTTCTCATATGACAAGAAGTATTTTTAATGGAGGAAAAGAGTCTGTACAACTCATCAAAGCATTCAAAAAGTTTGAAAATCATAAAATATATCTCCCTCCTATTTTTTATTTTAAAATTGTATTTAATTAATTTAGAATATTTTTCCATGATTACATGATTCATGTTCTTTCCCTCCCCTCCTTCCTAAGCCCCCCCATCCCTGCAGCCAAAATGCAATTTCACTGGGTTTTACATGTATCGTTGATCAAGGCCTATTTCCATATTATTGTTAATTACAGTAGGGTGATCGCTCAGAGTCTACGTTCCCAATCATGTCCCCTTCATCCCATGTGATCAAGCAGTTGTTTTTCTTCTGAAAAATATGGAACGCTTCACAAATTTGGATATCATCCTTGTGCAGGGGCCATGCTAATCTTCTCTGTATCATTCCAATTATATTATATGTGCTGCTGAAGCAAGCACTCTCACACCTATATGAAGGTGAATCTTGAAAGAGTCTTTATTTAAGTCCCATTTGACCTTTGGAATTTGGAGCAAGGTAATAAAGAAAAAAAAACCTCACACTTTGAAAATGATTTGATGATATACTTAGAGAATCCTTGAGCATCAACTAACAAAAACTAGTCAAAACAAAAATGTTAGCAAAATTGAAGAATATAAAATAAATCCACATAAATCAACATCATTCTACATATTACCAACAAAATACATTAGGAAGGGATAGAAAGAGAACTTCCATTTAAAATAATTGTTCATAACACAAAATTCTTGGGAGCCTGCCCACCACAGGAGCTATCTGAATACAATTACAAAGGACTGTTTACACAAATAAAGGTAGCTCTTAACTCCTGGAATAATATTATTTGCTCATGGGTAGAACAAAGTAACATTCTAAAAATCACAATCAATTTAGTTATTTGATGCCAAACCATTCAAACTACAAAAAAAATTCTTTTATAGTACTAGAAAAATTTCATATGAAAGAACAAACATTCTGAAATATCAAAAGAATCTCTGAGGGAAAAGAAAGAAAGAAAGGAAGAAAGAAAAAGGAAGGAAGGAAGGAAGGAAGGAAGGAAGGAAGGAAGGAAGGAAGGAAGGAAGGAAGGAAGGAAGGAAGGAAGGAAGGAAGGAAGGAAGGAAGGAAGGAAGGAAGGAAGGAAGGAAGGAAGGAAGGAAGGAAGGAAAAGATCTGCTTTAAGAAAAGTGACAATATCTAAAACACTACTGTCTTTTCTCAGAACAATTCTTTCCTATATAATCATGCCCTATTTTTATTTGTAGTTTTTGAAAATCTCAAACTTGGCTTGAAAGCTACAAATTTCAGTAGACTTTAAAAAACCTGGATTTTATATTTCTAAATCTTGAATTATTAAGAAATGTAAGCCTGGTGAACATTCATTGCAATAGCATTTTACTTAGATTTAAAAGTTTTATTTAATTTTTTAATAATTTGTTTGTTGTCTGCCTTAAAATTCCCAATCATCTCCCTCCCTGAAACCTTTCCCCACAGTAGAGGAGTCATCACTTGACAAAATATATATCTGTCATATTTCTATTTATCAGTTCTTTCTTAGAAAGTAAATATTCATGTTATTCTTCAAACAACTGTTCTGTGGCTGTATAGTATGTTCTCTTGGTTCTAGTCATTTCTTTGTCATAATTTCTTGTACCTCTTTCCATTTCTTAACTAACCTGCTTATCATTTTTTACAGCACAATAGTATGCCATCACAATCATGTACAACAACTTGTTCAGCCTTACCCCAACTGATGGGCATATCTTTCGACCATTTATTAATTGGGGAAAGGCTCATATTCTTATAATTTTGACAAAGATCTCTAACTATTTTAGATATGAGAACTCTGAAAAACTGTCTATAAAATTTTCTGTTACTTCTAATAGTGACTACATTAGTTTTATTGGTACAAAACTTTTTAAATTTAAAATAATCACATATATAACCTAGATTGAATTGCTTGTCAGCACCAGGAATGGGGAGAAAGAAAGAGAGACAACATGGATCATATAACTCCAGAAAACTTTATGTGGAAATTTGTTATTAAAATTAAAAATACAAAATTTAAAAATAAGTTTTTTACAAATAAATAAAAATTTTAAAAATTAATGTAATCAAAATTTTCTCTATTTTCTATAACACAATGCTCTCTGTCTCTTGTTTATTTACTATTTCCTATTCATAATTCTGAGAAGTAATATGCTTCCTGTTTATCTAATTTTATTATGATAGCTCCCTTTACATTTAAGTCATGTATCCATTTTGATCTTATCTTGGTAAATGGATTAAAATATTTGTCTAGATCTAATTTCTGCCAATTTTCCCAGCAACTTTTAACAAATAATAAATTATTATCCCAAAATTTTGATCTCTACTTTTGTTGAATACAATTGAATACAAATGAATATAATACTTTTTATCAGTGTTTGTTATATGTCTGTTCTGTTCTTCTGGTTTTTCTATTTTTAGCCAGTACTAGATAATTTTGATTGACTATTATAAACTACAGTTAACCTAGATTTCCTTCCTTTACATTATTTCCATAAATTCTATGGACATTCTTGACCTTTTATTCTAATGAATTTGTTATTATTTTTTCTAGCTCAACGAAATGATTTTTGGTAGGTTAATTGTGATGACATTGAATAAGTAGATTACTTTTTGTAAGATTATCATTTTAAATATTTTGTTTCTACCCACCCATAAACAATTAATATTCTCCAATTATTTAAATTTGAAATTATTTTGTAAAAACTATTTTATAATTATATTTATGCAATTCTTAGGTTTTTTTTCAAAAGTGTACTCCCAGCCATTTTATACTGTCTATTGTTAATTTAAATGGGGTTTCTCTTTCAATCTCTTCCTGCAGGTCACTGTTTATTTCATGACTTGCTACTTTGGTTAAATTATTGATAGTTTCAACATTTTCAATTGAATCTAGAATTTTCCATATATATTATCATCAATACATATATATCATTTGCAAAAAGCTATACTCTTATTTCCTCTTTGCCCTTTCTTCCCTTATTACTATTTCTAATCTAGTATTAAGTAGTACTGGTTATAATGGGCATCCTCGTTTCATTCCTAATCTTACTGGAATGACTTCTAGCTTATCCCCATTACAAATAATACTTGTTGATCATTTGCTGGAATGACTCCACCTACTGGATGGACAAAGGTCACAGAGTCACAAGTCTGGGTCTGCCAGCTAGAAGCATTATGTTGCCACAAAGGCCAGGAAGTCATGGAAATATAACATATAGAGGTTGTGAGCTAATCAAAGGATTCAGAGAAGGGGAGCTTAGATGAGGTTTGAAAATCCATTATGGGAACCTGGGAGATGGGGGGAGTCTCTGGGTTTCCGTCTCACTCTACCTGCCATTCTGCACCAGCATCATTATAGTCATCTCTGATGAGCATCAGCCTGGAGGAGATCTTGCTGGACTGGAATTGGGGACTGGATCTTACTTGAAAAAAATAGAAGGAAGGAACACTGGGTCAAATTTGCTTAAAAAAATTTCTAGCAAGTTTTCATGGGAACTATATAATTTTCTTCCCTTGTTATTTATATGTTACTTCATCTGATTCTATTTCAATATGCTCGAGTGTGGGGTAAAATTCTGACAGATATCTCAAAGATTCTGATTAAGTTTATATTTCACAATCAAGTTCCTAATTATTTTTAAGTATCTGTCTAATATGCCATTCACTATCTACATATATAATATTAATATTATTTCATCACTTAAAATATAGTTTCCCTTCTTTTTCTTAGCTATTTCTGTTTGCTTATTATAATCTCAAAGAAATGAGTTCCATCAGTACATTATATTAAATCATATTATATTATGCATATTACATTCTATTATGCTGTCATATATCATTGTATTCTTAGGCAGGCAGCTTCTCTCTTATCTTCAAGTTTTTCATTTGTCAAATGAAGGAGAAATTGATGGAGTTGTAGCAGATAATCCCGAAGGTCTTTCAGAGGTCTCATATCTAATGGTACCATAAGCACTGCAACACATCATTATCCTCAGCCAACAGAGGCTTAAAGCAGTACACAATGACAGTTCTGATTTCAGTAGGGAACTTTGGATAACAAAATTACAATTCTACAACTGTAGGGGCCTTCAGACTCCATCTTCTAAGTCTCTTCATTCTACGAATGAGAAAATTTAAATCCTTGGCCAAGATCAAATACGTAAATGAGAATCACAAAAGAGATCTAATTTAGGCTTTCTCTCTCTTGTTTTCATTTTCATTTACTAGATACCTCTTAAGTCATTAATGTTTCTATGATTTTAGTATGAATGCAAAAGGATCCTATAGCATGAGATGTTGGCATTTCCTCAGCTCTATGATTTTCTGCTGCTACCTGATACCTCTAAAAATGAAATCTGGATAGTGGAATTATGACATTTAACTATCTCCCTGTTAAATAATAGCTTCTTTTCCTACAACCTGGTTAATTTACTCATCCGTGTGGACAATTAGCTCTAAGTCCCCACTATTTATTTACAGGAGATCCTGAAAAAAATGGTAAAAAATACCTGAGTGTGACTTTTTACTTCCAAAAGAAATTAGTACAATTCAAAATCTGCAGGAAGAAATGAAAAGTAAACTTTATGAAGCTCTTCTGTGCATGTATCACTGTCCATTAGCACGGACCACTGTCTTGTTTTGTGGAAAACTAACTACGCACCAGAGAGTAAACAAAGAACCATGAGCAAAACACATATATCCTATGGATTGTAATTAGAGAACAGTTGTTGCAGTTAACAGAAACCTTTAGAGAAAAATAAAGGTAGCAAGAGGCAGCTAGGTAGCAGAGTGGATGGTACACTAGACCAAGAATTAGGAGGCCCTGGGTTCAAATATGGCCTCTGACATTTCCTAGTTCTGTGAAACTGAGTAATTCACTTAACCCAAATTGCCTAGTTCTTAGTTTTATAAATCCTTTACAAATATTAATCTCTAAAGTTTCAAGGTTTAACTGCATTGTACTGTGAGGGAGGGGGGAGTGGAAATTACAGCATTCCTTGATGGTTAGTCAAGTTCACAAAACAATAATTAACCTTGATCAGTTTTAAATAAATGTAAAAATATCTTGTTCTTATCAGGAATAGTGGTGACAAAGCCAAAGTGGAGTTAAAGTTTAATTGAGGTCTATAGTACAAATCAAATAATTTCTACAAATTTTTTTATACATTTCCACTGTCATTTAGTGGTGACCACTGCCTCATTTTGGTTTTTAGTTACTTCTAATATTAATTTCATTGAGTGTTTCCAAATAACATGCAAAAAATTTTTAACAATCATTTTTACTTTCAAATTCTCTTCCTCCCTCCCAGAAAGAACCAATGAATTCTGGATGCTAATTGAAGTATATATATATATATATATATGGTTTTTTGCTTCCTTTATTGTAATTATATTATTTTGTTTGTTTTCTTTTGCTACATTGCTAGCTATTATGCTCCATGGTTAGGTATTATACATATCTATCTTATATAATCAAAATCAGAAGTATGTATAATACCTAATCATGGAGCATAATGTGTATTATGTACCTTATCTATTCCACTGAACCATCACTCTATTTCTTAGTAGGACAAGATTGTTTTAGTGATTATAGATATTTTATATAGTTTGAAATGTGGAATTGCTAGACTATCTTCCTTAACATTTTTACTAGATCTAGTTTATAAACCAAGCACCTAGTTTTAGTTACTAATTCAATTTTAAATATTCAATTTTATTCATATCTCCTTTCATTTTTTAGGATTTCCATTTTGTGGTGTTTAACCAAAGAGTTTTAATTTGTTCTTTTTCTAATTTTTTAGTTGCATGCCCAATAAAAAGATATTCATTTTCCCTTAAGTACTGCTTTGACCTCATACCACAAATTTTGGAATGCTGTCTCATTCTTATCATTCCTTTTAATGAAATTATTGATTATTTCTTTGACTTGTTCTTTGTTCCAATTAACCTTTAATATATGACTCCAAGATCATTTGTTAAATAGAATTTTAATGCATTAGATCTGAAAAGGATCCATTTAATATTTCTGCTTTTCTACATTTGGTTGTGACAGTTTTATGCCTTAATACTGCAGAGAAGGAAATTACAGGTTGCAATAGTTTAATTGGCAGGTTGTGAAACACAGAATCTTCCCAGAGCTGGCAGGGGAAGGTTCCAAACAGTTTACCCCAACTGTAAGTCTGGAGCTGACAGAAAAACCTGAAGGTTGCAGATCTGAGCTCTCGTGGACTCTATTGGACAAGTTAGAAGCAGCCTATCTGAAGTAAGCATGGACAGGAGTTTCCCCATACCCTTTGGTGGACAAAGGGATATTTGGAAGACTTCAACAATTCTCGGGACATCTTAGGACTTTCCATCTGGTAACCTTCATCTACCTGTCAGAGACTTTATATGTGAGACCTCTGTGTTTTCTGTTGGACTGGCCTTTAGGATTTTATGTGGGTCGTTAAGTTTATTTGACAGTGGGTTAACTAGGAGTTAAGCAGTCAAATTCCCTTCTCCTTTCCTCTCCATTCATCCCTTCTATGTAAATAAATTCAGATTATTTATATGTGCTGTTTCCCTCTGTATTTCTCTTCCTAAACTCCTTCAAATCTAGGTACTTTTAACAATTCATGAGAGAACCCAGGAGGCAGAGTCAAGATGGCAGCTTAGAAGCAGCAAAAGTTCAGACCTCTGAAAACCCTTCCTTACCGATCACAAACTGAAGGCTCCTAGGGGATCAAAATTCAAACTTAACAACAGGACAGAGGCGGGGAATCCTCCTTCTGGACTCAAATCAAAAGGTATGGCCTCCAAAATCCAGAACCCAAAAACACTCGAGTCTAAGGGGAAGGCAGAAGGAAGGTCCCAGGACCCCTGTAAGATTTAAAAGAGTGGGAGTCATAAATTGTAAGATTTAAAATAGTTTGAGTGCCTTAAACTGTAGTGATATAAAATAGTGGAAGACTTAAATTGGGATAGATATAACAGTGGATGAGTAAGTTGTGACTGCAGGAAATATGTTTTCACTACAGTGTCTTGTTTTTAATCAAATATATAAGGTGGTCACCAGGGAAATATTCCCAATTATGAAATATACCCAAGTTAACTGGGTTTTATAGAGAATTTAATTAATAATACAATGAGGAATTAAAGAAAGAGAGAAAGAGAGAAAAAGAGGAAATAATGAGAAAGGGATAAGCCGGCCCTGGCCAGTACTGGCCAACCCAGGCCTAAGCCCTAAGAGAAAAGATCAGTCAGTCCTTAATCACGCACCACAAGATCTGTCCAAGCAAGGATTCTAGTGACACCAGGCCAGCTCCATCTCAGCTGCCTTCACCAGCTCAAAACCTCCCTCTGAAATGTCCCCGAGAGAGTCTTGAGAGAGACCCTTCAAGGCAGCCTTTCCCAGCTGACTGTTTTCAGAGAGAGCTTTTCGTCTCCTTTTAAAGGGCATTTTCTCCTATGTCACCTCCCCTAAGTTTTTTCATCTAACAATCACAGCAGACGTTTTTAAAAGGACAGACAATTCTTAGTTTACACCTAAGAAGACTAATCTTTTGAGTAATTCACACCTGAGTAGACTAGAATCTCTGAGTAAGTTTTCACCTCTTTACTCCTTGTAAGTTCACAAGTTACCTGACCTTTATAGGTACTTAGCACCCCTTTGTATTAGTTCTAAAAATGGGCATGGCTTAAGAACTTTTTTGTCTTACTATAACTATGGGTTTAATTACTTTTCATTGTTCAGCAAAGAGTTTACAACTTTATCTTCCCCTAGGGCATGCTTAAGTATGGTGAAGTAGAGTTCTCACATTCCTGATCAAGTACCTTCACTACCCAAAAGGGGAATGGTCTTAACCCAGCCTTATGAAGTAGGGTCTGGGAAATTTTTAATGTTCACACCCCTCCCCCCCAACTCAGAGCACTGAGCCCCCAAAGGCAGTGGGAACCTCTGGGCGAGCAAAGGTGCTGGTTTGGAGGGTCTACCTTGTGAGCAGTGGGGTGGCGGGCTAGGAGCATTCAGCGCGGGCAGCAAGGAGGAAGCCAGGGAGAGACTGGGGATCCTGAAGCCCCATGACTGGGTCCTTCTATCTGGCTCCAGTCTCACCTGAGGTTTTTGCCTAGGGGTACATCCAGACAAACCCAGTTGAACATAATCCCATCAGGACTCCTCAGAACCCAAGGAGGCCAGGACCCTTCCCTCTCCTAGAGTGTAGGACCTCCCAAAAGGACAGGAACCTCAGGGGCGGGAAAAGGCCCTGGGGTACCTTGCAGACAGTGCTGTCCCAGGCTCAGAGCATGGAAGTAAGGCAGCGGAGAACCAGCTGGAGAGAACTGAGAGAAGTAACACCTGAAACATCAGCAGGCAGGGGAGTGAAGACCCTGGCCTTCCCCAGGAAGACAGAGCAGCTGCAGAGAACGGACAATTTGCCTGCGGCTAAAGCCTCAATTAATCATAAGACCCATACACTGAGAGACAACCCTCCTCACTCAGATTTCTGACTAGAAAGGGGAGGAAAAACCATAGATATGGCAAACAGTACTGAGGGTCAGCCTCCCAACACCAAGAAAAGCAAGAAGAAGGGGGTGACTTTGGACACATTTTATGGATCATATTTAGATGATATTTAGAAAAGCAAGAGAGCTGGGTCTTCAACCAAGAATCAGCTATCCATCAAAACTGACTATATACTTCCAGGGGAAAGTATGGGCATTCAACAAAATACAAGATTTCCAAGTATATGTAAAGAAAAGACCAGAGCTCTGTGGAAAGTTTGACATCCAAACACAAAGAGCAAGAAAAACTTGAAAAGGTAAATATGAAGGAAAAGGAAAAGGAGAAAAATGTTATCTTTTTCTTTTATTCAAACTCTCTTCTATAAGGACTACATTTACATCAAATTATGTATATTTATATACATAAACATATACACATATGTATGTAATATGCAATGTAATATGTAACTCTCAAAAATTCTTTGCATCATTAGAGTAGAAAGAAGAATCCCACATAGGGAAAGTTTGGGGCATCAAGACGATATAGAGAAATAGAGGGAAGAAAGAAAAAGGGAGGGGGGGAATTGCTGATGGTACTAAGATATACTCCAAGAAATAGAAAAACAACTAAATAAAATAATCTTTCTCACAAAAAAATGATACACATGGGAAGGAGAGGGGAAGAATTCTCCTATAAGGAGAGGAAGAGAGTTTTTACTTAAACCTTACTCTCAGTGAAATCAACTCTGAGAGGGAAGAGCATCTAGATCCATTGGGATCTTGAATTCTAACTTATCTAACAGGGTAAGGGAGAAGGGAAAACCAATGGGGGAGGGGTAGGGGGAATGGAGTACAAAAAGGGAGGGAAGGAGAGGGGTGAGGGGAAGGGAACAAAAAGGGAGGGGATAGAAAAGGACATTATAAGGGAGGGGACTAGGGGGACTGATTTAAAGTAAATCACTGGCTTAAAAGGTTATAGCAAAGGAAGAAAGGTCAGAATTAGGGGAGGATATCAAAATGTCAGGGAATCCACAAGTGACAATCATAACTTTGAACATGAATGGGATGAACTCACCTATAAAACATAGATGAATATCAGAATGGATTAAAATCCAAAACCCTACCATATGTTGTCTTCAAGAAACACACATGAGGTGGGTAAATACTCAAAAGGTCAGAATTAGAGGATGGAGTAAGACCTTTGGGGTCTCAACTGATAGAAAGAAGGCAGGAGTTGCAATCATGATATCTGACAAAGCCAAAGCAAAAATAGACCTGATTAAAAGGGATGGGGAAGGTAAATATATTTTCTAAAAAGGGACTATAGACAATAAGGAAATATCACTAATCAACATGTATGCACCAAATGGTATACCTCCCAAATTTCTAATGGAGAAACTAGGAAAATGGAAGGAGGAAATAGACAGTAAAACCATATTAGTGGGAGATCTGACCAACCACTATCAAATTTAGATAAATCAAATCAAAAAATAAATAAGAATGAAGTAAAAGAAGTGAATGAAATCTTAGAAAATTTAGAGTTAATAGACATATTTAGAAAAATAGAGACAAAAAGGAATATACCTTCTTCTGAGCACCACATGGCACATTCACAAAAATTGACCATACACTAGGTCACAGAAACATGGTATACAAATGCAGAAAAGCAGAAATAATAAATGCAGCCTTTTCAGATCACAAGGCAATAAAAATAATGATCAGTAAGGGTACATGGAAAACCAAATCAAAAATTAATTGGAAACTAAATAATATGATACTCCAAAATAGGTTAGTTAGAGAACAAATCATAGAAACAATAATTTCATCAAGGAAAATGACAATGGTGAGACATCCTTTCAAACCTTATGGGATGCAGCCAAAGCAGTACTCAGAGGAAAATTCATATCCCTGAGTGCATATATTAACAAAATTGGGAGGGAAGAGATCATTGAATTGGAAAAGCAAATAAAAAAACTTGAAAGAGAACAAATTAAAAACCCCCAGAAGAAAACCAAATCAGAGATTCTAAAAACTAAGGGAGAAATTAATAAAATCAAAAGTGATAGAACTATTGAACTAATAAATAAGACTAGAAGCTGGTACTTTGAGAAAAAAATAGATAAAGTACTGGACAATCTAATTTTAAAAAGGAAAGAAGAAAAACAAAAGCATCAAAGATAAAAAGGGGGAACTCACCTCCAATGAAGAGGAAATAAAGGCAATCATTAAAAACTACTTTGCCCAATTATATGGCAATAAATATACAAATTTAGGCAATATGGATGAATATTTACAAAAATATAAATTACCCAGACTAACAGAAGAAGAAGAATTCTTAAATAATCCCATATTAGAAAAAGAAATTAAACAGGCCATCAAATAACTCCCTAAGAAAAAATCCCCAGGGCCTGATGGATTCACAAGTGAATTCTATCAAACATTCAAAGAACAGTTAATCCCAATACCATACAAACTATTTGACATAATAAGCAAAGAGGGAGTTCTACAAAATTTCTTTTATGACACAAAGATGGTATTGATTCCAAAACCAGGAAGGTCAAAAATGAGAAAGAAAATTATAGACCAATCTCCCTAATAAATATAGATTCCAAAATCCTAAATAGGATACTAGCAAAAAGACTCCAGCAAGTGATCAGGATTCACTATGATCAAATAGGATTCATACCAGGAATGCAGGGCTGGTTCAATATTAGGAAAACCATCCACATAATTTACCATATCAATATGCAAACCAACAAAAATCACATGATTATCTCAATAGATGCAGAAAAAGCCTTTGATAAAATACAACACCCATTCCTACTAAAAATACTAGAAAGTATAGGAATAGAAGGGTCTTTCCTAAAAATAATAAACAGTATATATATATAAAACCATTGGTAAACATCATCTGCAATGGGGATAAACTAGATGCATTCCCAATAAGTCAGGAGTGAAACAAGAATGCCCATTATTACCTCTATTATTTAACATTGTACTAGAAACACTAGCAGTAGCAATTAGAGAAGAAAAAAGAAATTGAAAGTATTAAAATAGGCAATGATGAGACCAAGTTATCACTCTTTGCAGATGACATGATGGTCTACTTAAAGAATCCTAGGGAATCAACCGAAAAGCTAATTGAAATAATCAACAACTTTAGCAAAGTTGCAGGATACAAAATAACCCACACGTCATCAGCATTTCTATATATCTCTAACACTTCTCAGCAGCAAGAATTAGAAAAAGAAATCCCATTCAAAATCACCTTAAACAAAATAAAATACTTGGGAATCTATCTGCCAAGACAAACACAGGAAGTATATGAACACAACTACAAAACACTCTCCACACAATTAAAACTAGACTTGAGCAATTAGAAAAACATTAACTGCTCATGGGTAGGATGAGCCAATATAATAAAAATGAATATCCTACCCAAACTGGTCTATTTAATGCCATACCCATGGAACTTCTAAAAAATTTCTTTACTGATTTAGAAAAAACCATAACACAGTTCATTTGGAAGGACAAAGGATCAAGGATATCAAGGGAAATGATGAAAAAAATACGAAGGAAGGGGGCCTTGCCGTCCCAGATCTGAAACTGTACTATAAAGCAGTGGTCATCAAAACAATTTGGTACTGGCTAAGAGACAGAAAGGAGGATCAATGGAATAGACTTGGGGTAAATGACCTTAGCAAGACAGTCTATGACAAACCCATGGACTCCAGCTTTTGGGACAAAAATTCACTATTTGACAAAAACTGCTGGGAAAGCTTAAAGACAGTGTGGGAGATACTAGGTCTGGATCAACACCTCACACCCTACACCAAGATAAACTCAGAATGGGTGAATGACCATAAAGAAGGAAACTACAAGTAAATTAGGTGAACACTGAATAGTATACATGTCAGACCTTTGGGAAGGAAAAACTTTAAAACCAAGCAAGACATAGAAAGAGTTACAAAATGTAAAATAAATAATTTTGATTACATCAAAATAAAAAGGTTTTGTACAAACAAAACCAATGTAACCAAAATTAGAAGGGAAGCAACAAACTGGGAAACAATCTTCATAACAAAAACCTCTGACAAAGGTCTAGTTACTCAAATTTATAAAAAGCTAAACCAGTTGTACAAAAAATCAAGCCATTCTCCAATTGATAAATGGGCAAGGGACATGAATAGGCAGTTTTCAGCCAAAGAAATCAATACCATTAATAAGCACATGAAAAGGTATTCTAAATTTCTTATAATCAGAGAGATGTAAATCAAAACAACTCTGAGGTATCACCTCACACATAGCAGACTGGCTGACATGACAGCAAAGGACAGTAATGAATGCTGGAGGGGATGTGGCAAAGTGGGGACATTAATTTTGCATTGCTGGTGGAGTTGTGAAATAATCCAACCATTCTGGAGGGCAATTTGGAACTATGCCCAAAGGGTGATAAAAGACTGTCTGTCCTTTAATCCAGCCATAGCACCACTGGGTTTGTACCCCAAAGAGACAATAAGTAAGAAGACTTGTACAACAGTATTCAGAGCTGTGCTCTTTGTGGTGGCAAAAAATTGGAAAATGAGGAGATACCCTTATATTGGGGAATGGCTGAACAAACTATGGTATATGTTGGTGATGGAATACTGTTGTGGTAAAAGGAACAATAAAGTGGAGGAATTCCATGGAGACTGGAAAAACCTCCAGGAAGTGATGCAGAGTGAAAGGAGCAGAGCCTGGAAAATATTGTACATAGAGACTGATACACTGTGGTACAATTGAAAATAATGGACTTCTCCATTAGTCTCAATGCAAAGTTCCTGAACAAACTGCAGGGACCAAGGAGAAAAATGCACTACCCCCAACCCTAGACAAATGTTGGGAGTAAAAATACAGAGGAAGGACAACAGCTTGACTACAGGGGTGGAGGGGATATGACTGAGGAGAGACTCTGAATGAACACACTACTATGGAAACCAATAGCATGGAAATGGGCTCCGGTTGAGGAAGCATGTGATACCCAGAGGAATTGCACATCGCCAATGGGAGGGGTGGGGTAAGGGGGGAGGAAAAAAAAGGTGATGTTTGTTTCTAATGAATAACATTGGGAAATGACCAAATAAAATAAATGCTTAAAAAAAATTCACAGCCAGTTTGGAGATATGTGCCATGTACAACTGAGAAAAAGATATTATCTTTTCTATGTCCATTCAGTTTATACAAGTGTTCAATTATATCTAACTTTTCCTAGGTTCCAGCCATCTCCTTAACTTCTTTATCATTTCTTTACCTAATTTTTCCTTTATCATTCTAATTTGATTTCAAAAGCTATTATTTTAGCCCATCTAGAAATTTTTATTGGATCTGTGGCCAATTCACAGTTCTTGGAGGCTTCACTTATAGCTATTTTGTTTTCATTCTTTTTTTTTAGTTTGTGTCTTCATTTTCCCTGTCACCATAATACTTTTTTGTATTTAGTTTCTT
The DNA here is from genome assembly GCF_027887165.1 of Monodelphis domestica. NCBI lineage: Eukaryota > Metazoa > Chordata > Mammalia > Didelphimorphia > Didelphidae > Monodelphis > Monodelphis domestica. The sequence goes on along the minus strand of NC_077233.1, from coordinate 213,300,221 downwards.
TTTGTTATTGTTTACTCATTTTTCCACCCTATATCTTAACTTGGAACTTTATGTTAATGTTGGGTTCTGATGTGTGTATGTGTGTGTGTGTGAAGTTTCAGACTTTCACATTGCTGTTTTCAGAGATTGATCTGGAGATTTGGAAGTTTTTGGTGTTTCTAAGCAGGAGAAATCTGTGAAGAAGTGTGGTCACTGCTCTCTTGGTCAGCATTTTGGTCCTTACCCAGAAAGGACTTTTGATACTTTGGGATTGCCATTGATATTGCTTCTTAAGGCCCATTGTCTCATTTTCTGGTAAACTAACCAACTGCAAGGGATAAACACCCAAGAGAAAAATATTTGCTTGTATTTGTTTATACATATATGTTATATATAATTATATTATTATGATATAGAAAATAATAGTATATTTATGTGTAATTTTAATGTGCTTACTATATATTGAATATATAATATAATATCTTATGTACATTATAATATGAATATATAATATAATACAAATCACAACATTATATATATGTTATATGGGGCATAATTAAAGGATAGACCTAAGCCATTCAAAAATAAAAGCTGTGAAATTTGAGGTCGGAGTGAAGAGGGTGAGTATGATATATCCAGTTGGATATATCTACATCAGTTTTTCTACCCATACTGAACTTTCATCAGAGTCTCATCTGCTTGTGGAGGTTGCACTACTCTGGAAAAGAGAAATACTGCAGAATACTGAAGGAACTGTGGATTCTCACTGAGCTTATCTAGCTACAAATCCCTCATTAACAGAAGAGACCCAGACTAACCATCTGTCTTAACAGTTATTGGATAGAGACTTTTTCCCCTTTGGGGAAGACAATAGCCTACCCATAAGATGATTTCCATCAAAAGCAATATCTCTGTGCCAAGAAATACATCATCTTGAATATACAAAGTCACTAAGATCGTCTGGGAATTAGTCCCTAGACTTGAGCTTCAAATCCCTGAAGAAACTATAGGAGGAAAATAGTTCAGGGACTTCCTGTTCTCTCTTTCCTAACCTATTATACTAAACCCCTCCTCTAATAAATAGATATTTCAACTTATTGAGAACTCAGACATCTTCTTCAATATACTAAGGGGATCCTAGATATAATCAGCTAAAAAAGAAAATAATACCAAAGGCTGAAGGGGATTTTTCTCTTATCCTTCAGCTCTGGTTAGCTTCAACTCCTTTTTCTTCAGGACAGCTCTGACTGGGAGGAAAGTGATGTTCCTCTTTATCTGTTTCCTCCCTCTCAGTTACCTGTCAAACTTTGGTTCCAGATCCCCTGCTAGTACACTACTAGCACTAATTCATCAAACAAATTATTATCAACATCAATTTATTAAGTACCTGCTATGTACCAGGCATTCTATATCCTTGGAATACAAAGACAAAAACCCAGCCTGTTACAATTATACTGAATGTGCATGGTCAAATCATGAGTTATAGAACAATGAAAAAGAGTCATCTTGTATTCTTCAGAATTTGCCACCTATGGCTTCTATGATCATGGAAAATTTGTTTTATATCTCAGGGTCTCATAATCCTCATCAATAAAATAAGGAGACTGGATTCAAAAAGTTTAAATCTTCCATCCAGCTCCTACAGATAACATCTTTCAGTCTTAGCATTTTTATCTGAGAAAAAGGAAAAACAACATTTATAGCACCTTTTTCTCTTGGTTTTATGTGAAACACAAAACAATTAATGTATATAAAGTTATTTGATAACTTTAAATGATACATAAATAATAGCTATTATTAAAAACTGCCTTTTGAAAATGAAGCAGAATAAGACATGACTATAGCAAGCAAGATACTGAAATATTGAGATGAGGGCAATGTATCCACCAAATGTTCTCTAGGCTTCCTCACAGAAGCTTATCCAGAAGAGAAATCTCCAGAGAAACTCCACAATGCAACCAAATCTCAGATACTGACAAGGGTGAGAACTATCCTCCCTAGGCAAATTGAGAAGCTTCAACTACTGCTACATTCCAACTACTGAATGGAAAAAAAAAATTTCTCCTCTTTCTAAATCACATAATCATGTGATTTCTTAGTTGAAAAGCATTTTTAAAGTCATTTTGCTGTGTGATATACAAGAACAAATGCCTTGTCTACAGCATACCAAGCAAGTGCTCATCCAGCCTTGGTTTAAAGACAAATTCCCAATGGCAGAACCCACACTTTCCTATGAAATCACAATTCCATTACTAGATGATGCTAATTCTAGGGAATTTTCCACTTCCATTAATCCAACATCTATTTCCCTGTAACTTCCATGGTTGGTCCTAGTTCTGTTCTATGATGCCATGTAAATCAAATCTAATTCCTCCTTTCATAGGACAACTTTTCAAATAATTGAACACAGTTAACACACTCTTCTATTTTATCTCTTGCACAAACAAAACATTTCTAGTTCTTCAATTCATCCTCAGATGGCATGGAATACGGTCCCTATTAACCTTAATGTCCTACTTTAAGTATGCTCTCAAAGGTGGCATCCAGACCTAAACCTAATATTAAATTATTGATCTCACCAGGTCATATGACAGTGAAGCTATCATCTCCCTCACTCAGGACATAATACCTCTTTTACAAACCAAGTATAAGGATTTACATATACCTCTACTAAATTTTCTTCTTTATAGATGCAATTTAGTGTTCTAACAAGTCACAGTAGTAGAAAATGCACTAGATCTATTAAAAAGAGAGCTAATTTAAATGAAGATTTAACTTGGAAGTTTTATGAACTCTCACAAATCTTGCATCACTGAAGTCTCAAAGTTCTTTATTGATTCAGTGTTGAAAAGCAAAATTTATCGTATCATTTGATGTTCAGTCAAGTACAGAAAATAATAATTAACCTAGCCAGTTTGTTTGGTCAAGCCTACAAAATGTGCAGTTTCTTTTGGTGGTCAGTTAAGTTAAAAATAAAAGCTAAACTTAGTGAATATTGAATAAATGATCTTCAAAACATTGAATCTTTATCAGAAATAATGATGACAAAGTCAGAGGAAAGTTAAAGTTTAATTAAAGGGGCAGCTGGGTAGCTCAGTGGATTAAGAACCAGGCCCAGTGATGGGAGATCCTGGGTTGAATATGACCACAGACACTTCCTAGCTGTGTGACCATAGGCAAGTCACTTAACCCCCATTACAGTCCTTACTGTTCCTGTCTTAAAAAACAAATACCAAGTATTGATTCTAAGATAGAAGGTAAGGGTTTTTTAAAAAATAAACATTATTTTTATTTGGTCAAATTCAAACATTATTCAATGGATACAAAAATCATTTTCTTTACCTCCCTCCCCTCCCACCCACCCCCACATAGCTGACACACAATTCTACTGGGTATTACATGTGTCCTTGATCCGAACCCATTTCCATGTTGTTGGTATTTGCACTAGGATGTTCATTCAGAGTCCACATCCCTAATCATAACCCCTTGGCCCCTGTAGTCAAGCAGTTGCCTTTCCTCAATGTTTCTACTCCCACAGTTTGTCCTCTGCTTGTGGATAGTGTTTTTTCTCCTAGATCCCTGCAAATTGTTCAGGGACATTGCATTTACACTAATGGAGAAATCCATTATGTTCGATTGTACCACAGTGTATCAGCCTCTGTGTACAATGTTCTCCTGGTTCTGCTCCTCTCACTCTGCATCACTTCCTGGGGGTTATTGCAGTCCCCATGGAATTCCTCCACTTTATTATTCCTTTGAGCACAATAGTATTCCATCACCAACATATACCACAATTTGTTCAGCCATTCTCCAATTGAAGGGCATCCCCTCATTTTCCAATTTTTTGCCACCACAAAGAGCGCAGCTATGTACAAGTTCTTGTACAAGTCTTTTTCCTTATTATCTCTTTGGGACACAAACCCAGCAGTGCTATGGCTGGATCAAATGCAGACAGTCTTTTATCGCCCTGTGGGCATAGTTCCAGATTGCCCTCCAGAATGGTTGGATCAATTCACAACCCAACCAGTAATGCATTAATGTCCGACTTTGTCACATCCTCTCCAGCATTCATTACTTTCCTTTGCAGTCATGTTGGCCAGTCTGCTAGGTGTGAGGTGATACCTAAGAGTTGTTTTGATTTGCATCTCTCTGATTATCAGAGATTTGAAACACTTTTTCATATGCTTATTAATGGTTTTGATTTCTTTGATTGAAAATTGCCTATTCATGACCCTTGTCCATTTATTATTGGGGAATGGCTTGATTTTTTGTACAATTGATTTAGCTCTTTGTAAATCTGAGTAATTAAACCTTTGTCAGAGTTTTTTGTTATGAAGATTGTTTCCCAATTTGTTGCTTCCCTTCTGATCTTAGTTACATTGGTTTTGTTTGTACAAAAACTTTTTAATTTGATGTAATCAAAATCATTGATTTTATATTTTGTGACTTTTTCTAAGTCTTGCATGGTTTTGAAGTCTTTCCCTTCCCAAAGGTCTGACATGTATAGTATTCTGTGTTCATATAATTTACTTATAGTTTCCTTCTTTATATTCAAGTCATTCACCCATTCTGAATTTATCATGGTGTAGGGTGTGAGGTGTTGATCCAAACCTAATCTCTCCCACACTGTCTTCTAATTTTCCCAGCAGTTTTTGTCAAAAAGTGGATTTTTGTCCCAAAATCTGGGGTTTTTTGGCTTGTCATGAACTGTCTTGCTGAGGTAATTTACTCCAAGTATATTCCACTAATCCTCCTTTCGGTCTCTTAGCCAGTACCAAATTGTTTTAATGTTTTAATGACAACTAGTTTATAACACAGTTTGAGATCTGGGACTCCAAAGTCACCTTCCATTGTAATTTTTTTCATTATTTCCCTGGATATCCTTGATCTTTTGTTCTTCCAAATGAACTTTGTTATGTTTTTTTCTAGTTCAGTAAAAAAGTTTTTTGGAAGTTCAATGGGTGTGGCA